>NC_091791.1:138318560-138621590 GCF_041296235.1 Equus asinus | reverse complement strand
CAAGAGACAATAAGTACATGGACTCCAGGAGTTAATCTGTTTCCTTGCAAAGTTGACTAGTCTTTTGGGACTGAACCCACAAGCTTTGCTTATTTATTTATTTATTTACTTACTTATTTATTTATTTTGAGGAAGATTAGCCCTGCCAGTCCTCCTCTTTTTTGCTGAGGAAGCCTGGCCCTGAGCTAACATCTGTGCCCATCTTCCTCTACTTTATATGTGGGACGCCTACCACAGCATGGTGTGCCAAGCGGTGCCATGTCCGCACCCGGGATCCGAACTGGCGAACCCCCGGTCGCCAAGAAGCGGAATGTGTGCACTTAACCGCTGTGCCACCGGGCCGCCCCAGCTTTGCTCCTTTACCACCACGTTCATACAACTGAGAGCTGAGAGGACCTGTCTCCCCACCACGGAACACATGAGCTGCTGAGAGTTCCTCTCCCTCAACCTTCATTCACCATGCAGATTTGGTGGCTAAATTTGCTGACAACCTTTACCTGCTAATAGAGCTTTTGAGATGGAAATCTCTAGAAACAGAATAAAAGCAGCTGAAATAAAATGCTTTTCTTCGTCCTGAATAATTATCTACATAAAGCTATTTGCCAGAAAAATGAATAAAAATTCACTTCCATTGCCTTCTTCTTTCAGCGTCTAATTAGCGCATGTTGTCTGACCTCATTATTCCCCATACCCAAATCTCACTTTCTGGCAAACAAATCAACTTTTAGTGCCCTTCGCAAAGGAACACTTCCCAGGGCCTTGAGGTGCTTAAAGAACTAAAGCTAGTCACTGTCACTAGATATTTTTTATTTTTTTCCCTAGAGAAAATAGGCTCCTGTGGCATATTTTAAATCTGATATTTTCCCTGATTCCCTGCTGAAAGTTGTTCCATTTTTCAATTTTCTCAACTTAATTTTCCACTTAAGGAAATAAGTACCCGATAGAGTTCTGTTTTGCCTTCACTTTTTACAGTATTTCTTCAAATGCTATTTACTGCCATTCTTACTTCCAAAATGGCTTTGTAATCATGCCATACATTCCTTCCACAAGGAACTCCCTTGTCTTCAAAATGTGTATGTCAGAATTTAAGTGCTGGTCATGGCCTTTGTGGATTTACTTGCCTCTACTACTGAATATCAGCTCAGATAATACTTTCAATGTATTTCTTACACAGAGAAAGAGCATAACAGAGTCAGTTAATAGCCTTAATATCCTAGGATCGAAACAACCCAAGAAATGAAAGGGGTTCATTTTTTTGCTTCACGTTAGAATCACAAATTAACTTGCAATGATTTGGAAGTGGAGAGAAAATGTAGCTTTGTTATCTCATCTATAGCTGACGTTTTCCTTCCCAAGCTCCCATCCACTACTTAGGAAAAAACAGCTAAGCGTTCAATTGAGTTCAAACCGAAGTCTGATCTGATTCTTTGTTTAGCCCTTTCAGAAACCATTCGATCTGTCAGCCTTTCTTTCTTGCTGTTTCTCTAAGAGAGCATCTGGGTATCTGGAGAGGGTGGTATCTTACACATCCTGGTGAGCTCGAGAGAAAGGGACCCCTTAGGTATGTGCTGGCTGGCACTTTTGGGTCTCTAGGACGATGTCCAGCTGTTAGGTGTCCTGCCAGCCTCCATGCTGGAATTTGCAGCTAGTGAATCTGTGGCCCATTCTCCTGGCTTGGCCAATACTCTCTGTGATGGTCCCAGCCTGGCTGTCTACTCTGTAGCCCCAGAGACAAAGGTATTTGCCCTTCTAGGGTGAGCCTCTCAGGCAAGCCCCTAGCCCTTTCTCCTTGTCATGCTATATGCCCAAGTTTGCCTGACGGGGCTGTACCTCAGGCCGGTATGGGGAAGTTTGTGAGATGACCTCATCCCAGAGTTCTCAAGGGAGTTAAGTGGGAGAGGGGAGATTGAAAGAGTCCTGTTGGCTTCAATGCTAACCTCGTTACATAACATATGGGTGTAAATCCATACTTTGACTTCTATTATTTCCCCATTTGATGTTCCAGCTTGCTTTTGCTTGCCCTCAGCACACATTCCAACATACAATTTCTAGTATTTGCCCTTGAATGCTTTCCCCCTCACCAGAAAAATCTTAGGTAAGAGGACTTGGAAATACACATAAGGACAGACAGATGTAAAATAGAACCTCACTTATCCGTAATTAGCAAAGTCTTTACTACAGAATATTTAAAAAGAATTTCCACTATTATCATTTTTCTCATAATATACATAGTAACTCACAGGAAGCTAATTATATTGTCCAACAAGCCCCAGGAGACAATGTAAGATATAGAGAAGAATTATTTATAAGTAGCACTTTATTCTTTCATAAGCGAAAAGTTATCTAACTTTTCTTGGGAAATACTTAAAAATTGTCTCATTCACTCACATGGTATATATTGAGCCAACATTTTGTTTCAACCTTTATATTCATCATCATCAAAGAAAAGTTTGCTCACTTCAAAAGAAATTAGAGATAGACCGTAATTTGTCTAGTTTCAATCACATTGCAAATATCTAAAGCAAAATTAATGAAGTCCTCCATATTACAAACTGAATGTACATTTTCTAAACAAGTCAAAGTGGGAATTTGTACAATATACTGTTTAATAAAGAATGCTGAAAAAATAACGAAAGGGGTGATTTTTTAAAATCACATAATTTCGTAAAGTTTGAGACAAAGCTCCTGACTCAGAATGCTTGGGCCAGGTTAGTAGCTCTTACCTTGCCAAATTCCTGCCTAGCTTTCCAAAAGTGATGGCCTTATCCTACAGTAAAAAAAGAAAAGATCTTTTGCCTAGAACACCGTCACCTGAGTTAATTTTTAATATATGCTATTGTAAGATCATAAAGCATCTTAGCAAAGGTCATTTCTAAACAAGCATCAGCCAGCAAAGCCATTGTTTCAAGTGGCTTTGGGAGACACAGTCCGTCCAATGGTGCCCAGTCTTATCACTCCAGCAAAAAATGAGGTAGGTACATTTAAAGTCTCCCTTTGGGACTGGATCCACTGTAGGCCAAGACCAAGGATTGCATCCTTCTCTGGCAGCCGGCATGAAAATTCTTCAGAGCAGTTTTAAAAAAAACAAAGGAAACTAAATTCGTTATAAACAAAATATAGAAAAATTTTAATTAAAGTGCTTTGGAAATCGGTTATCCTTAGATGTCTAAGACTACAGGATTAGCTAAATAAGTTATGGTGCATCCACACAATGCAATACACAGGAGTCATCAAAAATCATGTTCCAGAATGTTAATTGACATTGGTGCTGTGATGTAAAATCTTATTATATGAAAAGCAGGTCATAAAAAAGTAGGATCAATTTTTGTGTTGTTTTTAAAATATATATACAGACTAGAAAAAGACATCAAAGGCTAGCAAAGATTGTTTTACATGATGGTTTTTAATTTTATCTGAATTTTCTAAATTTTGTACAATAAATGTTTATTATTTTGACATGAGAAGACATTATAATGATAGAAAATCGATAAACCTGTTTAATTATATTTTGTGGTTAACTAAAAAGTAAGCAAAGCACTTTGGGATGGTTTCAGTATTTTAGTGCATATCCTGCCTGCTGGTCAACGCAAACCCAGTGGTCTGATTATATTCATTGAAATCAGTCAGCCAATCAATCAGTCAAACAAAACATCCTCAGTGTATTTTTGATATGTGATATTCAAAGCAGTTAAGACTTGTGTTACTTTCATTCAGTTATTACAATGCTAAGCTGATAAAGAACTTGACATAAATTTGAGACATGTGAACCCAATTATATCTTTCCTTCTTATTTAAGCATCTGATAGGAACTATAGCCTTTGATGCTAAATATCACTAATCATCATCATAGAACCACAAACACTGGGGTAGGGGGTCAATGTTCACTGGTTTGGGTATCATAGTTTGGAATGGTGTTTCATGACTAAATGCCTGGTTTACACTTCTTGTTTATGTGGTATTTGTCTCAAAAGTTAAAGGCAACACAAATTCCAAAGAGCTAAGCTCTGTGGATTCCTGTTTCAATTCTGTTATAATGTAATGACTTTTTTTTTTTTTTTGCCATTTCAAATATGCAAGTTCTATTCACGTTCTTATACCCACTTATGGATTTTTAAAAAATTATTCATCTACTGTTTTGAATAGGTAAAATATTTAGGTGGTTCAAACATCAAAAAAGTACAAAATAGCATATTCTGAGAATCCTCCCTTCCAATATGCATGATTTTTGCCATCTATAGAAAACATTCAGGGGTGGCCGAGTGGCATAGTGGTTAAGTTCGTCAGCTCTGCTTCAGTGGCCTGGGGTTTGCAGTTTCGGATCCTGGGTGCGGACCTACACACCACTCATCAAATCATGCAGTGGTAGCATCCCACATATAAAATAGAGGAAGACTGGCACAGATGTTAGTTCAGAGTCAATCTTCCTCACCAAAAAAACAAACAAACAAACCAGACAGATGTGCACACTAATACACACACACACACACACACACACTTGACATTTTCTCTTAAGGCTTCTAGATTTTGTCATAGTTTACAAAGCCTTCCTTATTCTGAGAAATAAAGTAATTCTTTCATGCTTTCTCCTTTAATTTCATGAGTTCATATATTCATATAAAATTTCTATCCATTTGGACTTCTTTTGATACACACTGTGAAGTATGGATCCAACTTTATTTCTTCCAGAGGCTACTCTGTTGTCTCATCCCCGTTTTGTGAATAGTTCATTTTTTTCCCACTGATTCACATTGCCACTTTTTCGTATAATAAAATTGTTTCTATTTTGAGATGTATTTCTGGACTTTCTGTTCTATTTCATTGTTCTGACAACATGCTCTAATAATACACTAATTTAATAACTAAAGCTCTATAGCATATTTTAATATCCGGAATATCTATCTCCCTAATTTTTGTTATTTTTCAAAGTTTGTCTAGCTCTTTTTAGAAAAAAACAATCCTATATATAGCAACAACTTTGCCTAGTTCTGAAGAAAAAGAAAACCCCTGTGGTATTTTTGAGGCACTGCGTTAAATTTATATATTAACTTAGAGAAGATTGACATCTCTATGAAGTTGAATCTTCCTAGCCCAAAACAGGATAGGCTTTTTTCCCCTTTTTTCAATTATTTTAAGTCCTTCAGGAATGTTTTAAAGTTTTCTTCATATAGGACTTTTACTTTTATTGCTAAATTTTTTCCTAAGCATTTTATATTATGGGGTGGTATTGCAGATCAGTTTTTCCCCTTCATTTTATCTTCTGATTGTTCTTTGTATATATGAAAACTATGAATTTCTGTTTATTAATTTTGAACCCTACTATTTTACTGAATTCTTTACTTGCTTTTAGATTTTTATTTTTCTCTCATATGTTTTTTAGGTACACAACAACATCATCTACCAATAGAGAGAAAATTTGCTCCTTTGTCATTTTATTTCTCCTATTTTAAGATGTTGAGGAATAGCCTCCAGCCTCTAGCACAATTTTAACTGCTCCACATCTTTGTCTTATTCCTGACTTACTGAGAATAGGTCTAGGGATTCCCCATTAAAAATAATGCCTATTTGCCCAGAAATAAAACCACATATCTATGGACAGCTAACCTTTGACAAAGATGCCAAGAACATACAATGGAGAAAGGAAAGTCTCTTCAATAAATGGTGTTGGGAAAACTGGACAGCCACGTGCAAAAGAGTGAAAGTAGACCATTATCTTACATCATACACAAAAATTAACTCAAAATGGATTAAAGTCTTGAACACAAGACCTGAAACCATAAAATTCTTTGAAGAAAATACAGGCATCAGTCTTAGCAGTATCTTTTTGAATACCACGTCTGCTCAGCAAAGGGAAACAAAAGAAAAAATACATAAATGGACTGCATCAGACTAAAAAGCTTCTGCAAGGCAAAGGCAAGCATGAACAAAATGAAAAGATAACCCATCAACTGGGAAAAAATATTTGCAAATCATATATCTGAAAAGGGGTTAATTTCCAAAACGTGTAAAGAACTCATACAACTCAATAACAAAAAAATAAACAACTGGATCAAAAAATGGATGGAGGATATAAACAGACATTTTTCCAAAGAAGATATACAGATGGCCAACAGGCACATGAAATGTTCAACATCACTAATTATTAGGGAAATACAAACCCAAACTACAACAAGATATCACCTCATACCCATAAGAATGCCTATAATTAACGAGACAAGAAATAGCAAGTGTTGGACATGATGTGGAGAAAAGGGAACCCTCAGACACTGCTGGTGGGAATGCAAACTGGTGCAGCCACGATGGAAAACAGTATGGAGATTTCTCAAAAAATTAAAAATAGAAATACCATATGATCCAGCTATTTCACTATGAGTATTTATCCAAAGAACAAGAGATCAATAAGTCAAAAAGATATATGCACCCCTGTGTTCCTCACAGCATTATTCATAATAGCCGAGACGTGGAAACAACCCAAGTGCCCATCAACAGATGAATGGATAAAGAAGATGTGGTATTTATATACAATGGAATACTGCTCAGCCATAAAAAGACAAAATTGTGCCATTTGTGACAACATGGATAGACTTGAGGGTATTATGCTAACTGAAATAAGCCAGATAGAGAAAGACAAATACCATATGATCTCACTCATATGGAAGATAAACAAACACATAGATAAGGGGACCAGATTAATGGTTACCAGAGGAAAAGGGGGTCGGGGAAGGGAGGAAGGGTAAAGGGGCACATATGTATGGTGATAGATAAAAACTGGACTGTGGGTGGTGAACACAGTGCAGTGTATACAGAAACTGAAATACAGCGATGTACACCCAAAATTCAGACAACATTGTAAGCCAACATGACCTCAATAAAATAATTTTTTTAAAAAAAAGATTACCCTTAAAAAATTTGTCATAAGCCAAGCACTAATAGTACTAGGTTATCAACATAAACTCATTTAACAACTCTATAAAAAAAATAATGCTTGTTGGGGGCTGAGATAAATTATTTAATGTTTAAGAAATATTCTACTTTATTGAGTGTTTTCTGTCAGGGATAAGTGTTGAATATTTTCAAAAGCCTTTTCAGTATTTGTGAACATAATCATATGATTTTTTTTGACTTACCAATATTATAAATTATGGTAATAGATTTTCCAATATTCAAACATATGTTTTTGAAATGAAATCCCATATGATTTGTTCTTTTAATATGTTTCCATGTTATGTTCATGGATATTTTATTTAGAATTTTTACATCTATATTCCTAAGTGGGATTGGTCTGTAATTTTCTGTGTTGTATCGTTTCCATTAGGTTTTGATGTCAGTTTTACACTGGCTTCTTAAAGAGAATTTGGAGATTCTCTTCCTTTACCAACATTCTGGAACAACTGAAATAGCATGAAAATGAACTGCTCTTGAATGGCGTCACAGAATTTCTCTGTGAAACCACCTGATCTTAGTACTCTTGGGAGCTGGTTCTTAGGCAACTTACTCTATTTCCACAATGGGCCTGTTAGAGTCCCTGCATCTTTTGAAGTTTATTTTGATAAACTATTAATTTGCATTAAATTAGGCAGAGTTGTTTCTTATAATTATATTCATTTTCTCCTTTCCTATAATTCCTCCTTATTGTTTCCTATTTTTTGTATTTGTACTTTCTTCCATCTTTTACTGTTTAAATAAGCAAATGTTTTATCTTTCCAAGCTTTTGGATTTATTCTACCAAACTAATTTTTTCCGTTTATATTCTTTCCTTCTTTCTTTCAATTAATTTTGTTTTTCGCTTTCTAACTTTTAAGTTGGATGCTTATAACATATATTTCTATTTTTATCATGTGTGTATGTACATATGTATATATAAATTTTCCTCTGAGAACTTGACTAGTTATATCCCATAGTTCCTGATGTGTAGTATTTATATAATTATTATTTTCTAGCTATTCCAACATTTTAGTTTACACTCCCTCTTTGATTCTATTCTTCCTTAATAGAGAATTTAATTATAAGAAGGCATACAACATTTATATTTTTTTGTTACTCTAATCCCCACATTTATCCTAGTCTTAATTACACTTTAAATATATTCAGCGCTTACCTCCAATCCTCTTGCTAGGATCAACCTAGACATATCATAGCTAAAATTTCTTCTAGCAGTTTGCCCAGGAAGAGCTCATGACAGTGTTGTGTCAAGTCATATGGGAGCCTAGGGCAAAAGAAAAAAATCAGTAATAATGATCCATCTTTATTTAAAATTTTGATATTTTATTTATTATGGATTTTTCCCATTAATTTGATAGATTTTACATTAAATACTATTCTTGATTACAGAGCTTTCTGTCATCCTCTTAAATTTTGTGCCCAAGGCACCTAATGTTCCCTGGGTTCCTGCACGTTCAGCCTTTCCATCTGAAGAACAGCTTGGATGGCTCACCCTGTCCTTGAGGACCTTCCAGGTCATGCTCTAGAAATTGCTGGCATTAGAAGATGCTGTGGGAAAGTCTGATCCCAGCCCATTTTTTTTTTTCATCTAAGTGAAATCTTTTCTTTTCCAGTCTTCCCAATGATTTTTTATCTTTAAAGTCCAGTAACTTTGCTAGGATCTGTCTTGGTGTTGATCCTTCTGGATTGGTTTTCCCTGGCACACTGTATGACTTTTCAATATGTAGATTCAAGTCTTTTGCTTTCTTGAATTATATTTTAAAATATTTGTTCCTTACCATTTCTTGGTTTTCTTCTTTGGGTACTCTATGTGCTTCTTGCGTCTTCCTTGTATATCTTCTGTGTCTATCATTTTCTTGTAACCTTTTTTTAATTCTTTTATTTGTATTTCATTGTGTTCACTTTTCTTACTTTAATCTTTTACGTCCCTACCAGTATTTTCCATGTTGTTACTTCTTCCAATTTTGTCTTGATTTCTGTGTTTATTTTTTCCCTCTACTGCTTTCTAGAGATTTACTACTTTATATTTCTTCCTCTCCTACCATCTCACTATCTCTTCTCTCAAATATTGCATTTCTACCTTGTGGTACTTGTTAATAGAGGTGATTGCTTCCTTGAGTTTTTAAAAAATTTATGTCAAAATGTTCGTTCACAGTTTTCATCTGCTTCATGACAACGTCTTTTTGGTGAGTGTTGATCATCTGCTAATACATTTTGCTGCACTTTTTCTTCCTTTTTTCTTATAGTTTCTCTTTATAGACATTGTTCTAGTTCCTCTTATCACTACTTATTATTGAACGAGTTGGTTTTTAGCAGGCCAGCCATTTGCACATGGTTCTTATAAGGGGGAGCCAGGGTGGCATACCAGATTAGCTGTTTTTCACTAGGCAAAGCCTCTCTTCTCTGCTATTTCTAATTTTTCTGCATGATTCTTTATGAGGCCCCATATCCCCCTTGTCTTTGATTTGAACTGTATTCCCAAGGATCTTCTGCCAACACCCAGCTTACCCCATCCCCACCACTGCTGTCCCAGGTAAAGGATATAAGTTCTGATACCTCAAGAGTGTCTCATTGTCAGGAATCACAGCAATTTCAAAAGGCTCACAAGTGGAAGCATCTGGAGGTGGGAGTAAAGGAAGGAATTAAATAAAGAATATTTGTTTGAAGGCTGTGTAAGAAATAGTTGGACTCCCAGATCCAGGCCATGGAACAAGCCCCCACCCCAATAGAGGACTGAAAGGTTTTTGTCTGATGAGGGTAAAGCAAAGGGTATTTGGACTAAAAACTACTAGGCACAGTTGATGGTGGATGTACCACTCACAAAACAGGGGGAATATGTGAAATTGAGACCTTTCCCCTAGCCTCGCCTCGCTCAGCTTCCAGGGCCCTGGCAGCCCGGCAGTCACCCTCAGGCAGAGCCTGGAAAATCCCATGTGGTCTTACCAGCCCAAGAGCAAAGACTTACACATATCGACATCATGGGTTCCTCACTGAAGGCTCGGTCTAATCGTTGCAAAACAAGCTCATGGTCAAAAGTCCACTTATGCGTTCCAACATTCCAATCAGACTTTGAGTCTCTGTCTTGGTCTGCTCAGGCTGCCATAACAAAATACCACAGACTGCTTTAAACAACAGACCTTTGTAAGATTATTTTCTCATACTTCAGGAGGTTAGCTTTCCAAGATCTCTGTGCCAGGAAATTCCGTTTCTGGCAAAGGCTCTCTTCTTGGCTTTTAGACAAACACCTTACTGTGTGCTCACATGGCCTTTCTATGAATGCAATCTGGTATCTCTTCTCATAAAGACACTAATCCTATTGGGTCAGGGCCCCACCCTTACGATCTCATTTAACCTTAATTACTTTCCTATAGGCCCCATCTCCAAATACGGTAACATCAGGGGTTAGGGATTTAACATAGGAATTGGTGGGGAGAACACACAAATATTTAGTCCATAACAGTCTCCCAAACACCGTTAAACCAAAGAAACTATATCTATGGGATTTCAGGATATGGATAGTGATTACCAGCTATCATCTACCTCTGGGTGTGCCCGGTGAGCTTCCATGGCAGGGTGTAACTATATGGGAAGACACTTCCTGTTTCAGAAGCAGGACATTTAGATCCATCGGGTCCAGAGCAGGTAGGATCTGGCATTGCCTTCTGTGAACACTACTACACCTTCTTTCTGAATTTTAAGCCTGTTGAAGTCTTATAAAACTGGTACAGATGGAGAACTGAGGAATGCTGATTAACTTTTTCTTTTCATTGAATATAAATGTGCTCAGTTATAAGACGTTGTTCAACAATATCTATTGATTGGTATACGGAAATATGCATCTATCTACACTCTGTAAAAGCTTTGTCTGCTTTGCTGATGTACACACCCTTTACCCCCTCATAGTACTTAACCACGGGTAGATCTCCCATCACCAGCAAAGGCTGTTGATGGCTTCATAGTGGAATGGGTGAGCACTGCAAAACCACCCAGGTTGGGACATCCATATGCCACTCCATCAACCAGGTCATCCCTTCAAGGCACCCTCACCTCTACTCATGTGTGTTCTTTGCCTCCCTCCCATCTGTCTGTAGGGCCTGGAAGGAAACTCTGATCCTTCAGCAAACCCTGCTCTGAACAGTGAGTTTATGTGAGATATGTTGTCCCTTTGTTTGCTGCTGACAAGCGTAAAGAACCACTTTCACTGCTGATAATAATGGTTAATTTATCACATCCAGCCGAGGCTGACCTCCGGGTGTCCCAGCCCCTCCATCACCTTCACACCTGCTCAAGCTAATTGTTAGAGCCAAGTGTAAATGAAAATCAACTGGGCTAATAATGAATGGAGCCCATTACTCGCAACAGCACATTGCTTTACGAAGGTTTATCAAGAAACATTATAACCAGTCCCCCGGTCACAGTTCCCTGTTTCACAGATGAGAAAAAGCAAGCAAATGAGGGGGCACCAGCACATGAAAACAGGCCCAGAGACTAGAAACAGAACATTTGGCTTTAGCTTTGAGAGATCTTTAATAGCCATTCCTATATTTTACCAAAATTCACTCACATACAAAAAAAAAAAGAGAAGGTGTAAGATATTTCTCCCAATGTTGTTATAAACTGTTTATATAAGCAAATGAGATCATTACTGGATATGAAGACCTTAATTAATATGCTAATCTCATTCCTCCATCCAAACCATTTTTTAGAGCAGTTATTTCCATGGCTTCTCAAGTCACTGCCACCTAGCCTAGAACTGGCTTGCCATTCCCATCCGAAAACACAGACCGAGCTCCCAAATGCTGGACACCAGAACTCCCATTAAAGGAAACAGTCAAAAGAAAATTCAGAGCTTTACATGATATGAGTATTTCCCTGAGCAAGAAACTGGTCATGAACAGAGAGACTTCCAAACAGAAAGTGGTTAAGAAGATCTCGGCTTTCAGGAGTCACAGCTCAGTTTATCAAGCATGAATGAGCAAGTACATTGTTTCCTATTGTGATTTGTTACTAGAAACTTACATTCCTTTTCATCACATAAGCACACTTGTTTGTAGCTGATTAGCTAGGAAGCTGCAGGATCCGCCGATATGAAGAAAGCTTAAGTTTTGTTTAAGGTCAGAATCAGCATTTCAGGGAAATCGGGGCAGTTTTACATTTTGATTATACGACTATGAGTGTTTGGTCAAGGGGTATATTCAAACTGTATCCCCACTTTAACTTCTCTATAATACCTGAGTGTCTTCAGGAGACAGATATTAGACTATCAGGAATTGTCAACTGTGGTTTGAAGACATAGTCCTGAGGGAATATGAGAAATCACTTTCCAAATTGGGGGTTTAATATATTTGGGAAATGTTTTAAAAGTTTTTTCATGTTGTAATATATTTGTTCACTTTCAATGTACTTATAAACAGTCAAGATCCCCACTTCAACCCATGAATCAGAAGGATCATTCATCTCCCAGCAAACTCAGTGACATCAGGAAATGCTATTAACGCCATGTGTCTGTGCACCCACCTTATACAGACTTCCGCCAAGTAGTCCTCTGGACTTACAAACATGTCAGACCTCCAAGCCAGCAGTTTCAGGTCAATTTGGACCAAATATCGAGTCATTCTGTCTTCAATTTGAATCAATTTTTCAGAGGATGCAAATAACCTGCTTACAACTCGAACAAGTGAGACTGATTCCCCATGATCTTGACTTCTTGCCGGAATTTCCAGAACACTATTCCTACATCTGTCTGAAGGTCCAGGACTTTGCAATGACGAGGTCTTTCTTTATCATCTACTTCCATCTGGGCATCTTCCTTACCCAGGTTTTGTGATAGCTCGTAGAGAGATATACTAATCAGTGATTTCTGTGGTATCTGCCAAATAGCCTTAAATTTTGTTGATGCAAACAGTCAATAACCAATCTATAGATAAGAGAGAGAGAATGATATTTATTGAGCCAATGCTGAGGACTAGCCCAGAAGTGCATTCTCCACCAGGGAAGAAAGCACTCTGGAGAAGCGTGTTTACAGCATGGTTATATAACATTTTAGAACAAAGCACATACAGCAAGCATGAAAGGAATACAGTTTTTTTTCCCAAAGTCACAAGGATATGTTTTGCTTCAGCTTAGCACATACACAGCAGATCAACTTGACCTTGGTTCTCTGGGAAGAAAAGTCTATCTTCAAAGAAGTACTGGTATTGGCATCAGACAGAGGGAGACATTCATTCCCATCTTTAAAGAGTGCATTCTTTGCTCTGGGAAAATATTTGAAGCAGATGTGCAATGCACGTTTGGCAGGCCATAAGTCAGGCTGCTCTGGGAAAAATAAGTTATAGGCTGAATCAGGGTTAAGCCAGAATGGCTTCCCCATATACCTCAATATGTGAAAAATTATTATTTTCATCAGGTTTTTTTTTTTAGGAAGATTAGCCCTGAGCTAACATCTGCCACCAATCCTCCTCTTTTTGTTGAGGAAGACTGGCCCTGAGCTAACATCAGTGCCCATCTTCCTCTATTTTATATGTGGGACGCCTGCCACAGCGTGGCTTGACAAGCGGCGCTAGGTCTGTACCCAGAATCCGAACCGGCGAACCCCGGGCCGCCAAAGCTGAATGTGTGAACTTAACTGTTACGCCACCAGGCTGGCCCCTATTTTCATCAGTTCTGAGGGCACCCTTCCAAATTTATACTGCACACCATCTGCTTGTAATACAGCGAGACCAGGTCAGTGAGCACATGCTGCCCCGAATAGCAGTATCCACTGGATCCAGAGGAACGAGGTATGAATTGTTCTTGGGGAGGGGGAGGATTCCATGTTAAACAAGACTGGAAAATATTGGGTTAAATTATGTTTAGTAGGAGTCCTTTTTCAATGCAGAATTTCTTGGAGCTGATAAACATTATCAGTCTTCTTTTAACTTCCGTGAATACAGAATCATTGTTTCAAAGAACACCAGTAAACGTATAAGACAACACTAGAATTCAATAGAATATGAGTTGGAAACACTACTGTAAAAGGTCTTGTCCAAATAAAGACCTAATATACTGAGGCAGGAGGCAAGAACAATGAACCAATTTATCTACTTCTGTGGTGAGGCACAAAAACAGCACTAGTTTCATTTAAAATCTAATATGAGTGAATTTTTGGACTTTGGATTATTCAGCTATTGTTGCAATAAGCCTATATGGCAAACGATCCCCAAATCTCAGACACTTACAACCATCACCATTTACTTCTCATTGATGAGTCTCTGGGTTGGCTGGGACAGTTTGGCTTCAAGCAGTAAGTCAAATTCAGGTGTGTTTCAGGTGTTTCTCATTCAGGAATCCAGGCTAAGAAGCAGTGGCTATCTTGAGTGTGCATTCCTCAAAGTGTACGGCAGGAGCACAAAATTGCTGGCAGGCATTTGCCTCACCTTCAAAGTCTCAGTTCAGACTGGTACACTATTACTTTCAGCATGTTCCATTGGCCAAAGCAAGTCATATGGCTAAGCCCAACATTGGTATATTCCACCCACAGGGAATATACAGGGAAGTATGTTCCACCCACAGAGAAGCCAGGAAAGGGCAAGGGAGGAGGACAGACGGTGAGCAATAATAATATCTACCACACTGACCATAAATTCCAACCCAGGCTTCACTGACATATGTGGGAATTCAATCATATTTCCATTTTCTTTAAACACAAATGTTCCAGTGAATAATTCAAACATACAAATGATTAGACTTGCCAATGGGAATAAAGACTCCATATCTATTCTATATTCTTTTTGTTCCTGCTTTGGAAAAGTCAGTACTCAGTATTTATGTGTGCAAATCCAGGGGAGTTAGCCTATCAAGGCATCTTCCAGTTGACTCCTGGGTGTATATCCTGAACACCAACACCATAGTCAAGATTTTATGTAAGAACATGACTGTTGTATATGTATTCTATGTAGTATAGCAAATTACCACAAACATAACAGCTTAAAACAACACGCGTTTATCATCTCATAGTTTCTGTGGATCAGGAGTCCAGGCGCAGCTTAGCTGGGTCCCCTGCAAGCCTTTAATCAAGGCCTGGATCTTATCTGGAACTCAGCTGGAAAAAGACCTGCTTCCAGGCTCACTCAGAGTGTTGGCAGAAATCACATGTTTGCAGTTATAAGACTCACGGCATCTTGCTTCTTCAAAGCCAGCAAGGAGAGGAAGACTCGAGAGCAATTTTTCTAGCAATTCTGCCTGCAAGAGAGAGTCTTGTATAATGTAATGTAATCACAGGAGTGATATCCCGTCACCTTAGCCATATTCTACTGCTTAGAAATATGTCACAGATCCTGCGCACACACAAGGGGAGAGGACTATACAAAGGTCTAAATGCTGGAGGTAGAGATCATGGGGACCACCTTAAAGTCTGTCCCCCACAACTAGAACCTAAAAAATATATTATTTGGGGGCTGGACCAGTGGTGTAGTGGTTAAGTTCATGCACTCTGCTCTGGTGGCCCAGAGTTCGCAGGTTCGGGTCCCAGGAGCGGACCTACACATCACTCATCAAGCCATGCTGTGACGGCATCCCACATAGAAAACAGTGGAAGATTGGCACAGATGCCAGCTCAGGGACAATCTCCCTCAAGCAAAAAGAGGAAGATTGGCAACAGATGTTAGCTCAGGGCCAATCTTCCTCAAGCAAAATATATATATTTGTGTCCTACTTTATTCCTACTTTACCCGGCTTCTCTCAGTGGAGGGTCACTCTCCGCCATGTTCTAGAACTGAATTCACACTTAAATGAACCCACGTTCATTGGCCAATTCTATTTTACATTATATTTTAAGATCTTTTCAAGGTAGGAAACTTCTTTACTCAGCTGGCCAACGCTGCTCAATCATTGAGTATTCAGTGTCATTAACACCAGAATGGCCAAGAAATCATTCCAGCCAGAAAAGGCCCAAGTACTAATTATTGGACTGTCATGATTTATGTTTGTGCCTGATGTGACCAACATAAGTCAACTGGTTATGCATGAAAATGCAACCATTGACTGACAAGAACGGCAGCATATGACTCATGCTGTGTCTACCCCGAGCCAAAGCAGTCAGTCAATTCTAAAGGTATAAACATCAATCAAATAAATGATTTGGCAGCCTAAATATTTAACAACTGGATGATGACTGGAATTTTCACTTTTCAATCAGTCACACAGACATGGTCTCAGTAAAAAAAACTTCTGAAATTTAGAATAGTTTCCCTTTTCCTAAAAGTCATTCACCTCAAAGCATTTGGTGAATGCCTACTGTGGTCTAGGCTCTCTGCTTACTGTTGGGAATGGAGAGATGGAAGACTGAAATGGTGTTAGGAAGGAAAATTATTCTTCAAACTGTCTCTCTTCTAGACTTATCTACTCTGATAAGCAATTTTCTCAGTAGCCATCAGTCAGTAGAACCTGGTGAACTTCCCCATGGATCCTTTTTCAAATATTTTTTATAGGTAAGAAAACTCTAATATTTATAACCAAAAATTGCTTGGCTATGGCAAAACCTCAATGCCTACGCATCTCATTGACTCCAAAGAGTAATTGGATTGAAATTACTGCTTTCTACTGGATTGATGGAAAAATCCACATGATATAAATTTATTTACTACGCGCCCATTATAATATCTGAGGTTAAGAATACTTGTGTTCTACAAACACTTGAAAGCCAAAGACCACTGAAAACAAACACAGGCAGGTCCAATACAAAGGCTCCAAGTTACACACTAACAGCAAATGCCACAACCTTGCACAACTTGGCCCTTTCTTTCACTATACTCTTTCTGGAAGTAATTTTATACATTCCCATGGGTTTTATGTACTAAATCCCTAGCAAATGGAGGACTAACTTTCTGTAATAATCATTTTTCATATGCTTGGTACCGGGGGAAAAATAAACTCTTGACAAACACCAAAGACTTCTCTCTTAAGTCCTCTTTATTCTCAAGGTCCCCTTTATTCTAATGCAACACCTCCTTAAAAACTTTCCTTTCCAAAGATGCCTTTTTCAAACACAATCAGTAATCTACAATCAACTTTGTAATTTCTTTAGAAGACCAGGACCCTTTGGCTTTGGAGTTTTGGAGATAAAATGCATGGCTGAATTCCTACAGGCCAAAGATTTTAATATTTTAATTTGTTGGTTATTAATACTCTGTTGAGTATTTGATACTTATGGGAATCAATAAGTAGTTTTTTGAATTATTATTAGTTTTAGAATTTCAGAGTTGAAAGGAGTTCTAAACCACATCTTGTGCAGCCCCTATCCAGAGCTTGTGTCTTTAGCAACATCTGTAACATAAGATTGTCCAGCCTTTACTGCAACAGCCCCAGCAATGGGGAGCTCACTACCTAATGAGGGAGATTGTTCTGTCTTCTCACATCACCTTAGAAATGTTTTCCATATTCTGAGTCAGGTTTTGTTTTTGTCCTGTAGCTTTAATCCATGATGCTAGTTATACCCCTCGGGGTCTCGTGAGACAAATCTAATCCCTTTATGTGACAGCCCTCCAAACATTTGAAATCCCTTGCCATGTCCTGAACCCTCTCTTCTAAAGATGCCCAGTTCCTTGAATCGTCATCATAGCACTTGATTTTGGTTCCATCACCATCTGGGTTTCCAGTCCCTAACTCAGTGAATTTCAACCATGATTTTGTAACACAACCATTCTGGTGATCAAGAAGAAAAGAAAGGATAAATTACTAGAGCAACTGCACCCAGAATTAAGGATAACTTACTTTCTACATTATTTTGTGCCAAGCCTGGGTAGAAACAACAAACACCCAGGTGAATATTTTGCTCCTGTGAATGTGATCAACCACATGATCCATGGTGAATCAAAGGTGAAAACCATTGCTTTAAATATGGCCCAGTTTGTCTACATTCTTTGAAGTGTAGTAGCCAGAATGGAATGCAAAAAAGAGAGGTGGGTTAGCCGGGGCAACGCTCATTGATGTTCATTGAATCAAAATTTTCTCCTCTTTGCACTCCTACTTGCCTTTTAGGACTCAGCTAAAGTCTCACCTCCTATATGAAACCCTTCAACTGAAAGAAATAAATTGTGAATTCCCAAAGTGCTTCCTTTGGATGTAAGCTTAAACTAGACTCCAAGGTCCCCCACTTCCGGCCATGTGTTCTTGGGCAGTTCCTCATTCTTCCTGAGCTCAACTTCCTAAGGCATAAAATAGGGTTCTTCTACCACACCGGGCAGCTCAGAATTTCTAGCAAAGCACTTGGCAAGGTTAATTTACTGCCTTTCTTCTATTTTGCTCTAAACTGTGCTCAGAACGTTGAACTGTTAAGTTCCAAATACAGGGTACACCCAGAATTATGAGACCAGGAGAGAAGATATTGCTCTAAGAAACTGGAATCAATAAAAGTCAACATGAAATTATTGCTTGGCCATCCGTGGAAATCATCCTAGAATGTTACCCACAGTTAGAGACGATTTATAACATAAGACTAAGGTGCCTCCCCAAAATGTTCTCTGCGTCAATCTAAATAACAACTATCATCAGATGATCTACAAATGCACCATAACTTGTCTTGAAGAAATATAATCTAAGAGTAGATCTTAAAAGTTCTCATCACCAGAAAAAAATTTGTAGCTGTGTGCCCTGATGGATGTTAACAGACTTACTGTGGTGATTGTTACACAATATGTATAAATATAGAACCTTTATATTGTTCACTTGAAACTAATATGTCAATCATATCTCAATAAAAGAAATATAATGACAAAGCTTCTGGTTTACAGTAAAATTATTGTCCACAAGACTGTTGCTCTAAGTCTAGATAATCAATATTGACTCCTATGGCAGACACATCCTTAGATTGCAGAAGGGCAATTCATCAAGTTATTGCTCAAGAATATTCAGTTCCTCTACCCAAACTTGAGACTCGTATAGCAACCTTCTAACCTGTAATCTAATCTCCTGAGTGTACAAACATGAAGGACAGTGTGCCTGCTGTGGAGGGCTAAGGCCAGTCAGACTTGCCCGCTGCCAATTAATACATCATCACCGCAGCTTGAACATAGGTCTCCTGTGAGATTTGTTAATGTGAATTGACTTCTCAGCCTAATCCCCCCTGGGAGAATGAAGTCAGTTCTGTTCTTGAACAGCCAAGCGATATAACCTGCACTATGAAGACTCCCACACTGGTGCTGACTCTAACATGCCCTAGAAACTCTAATGACAACACATACAGGTTGGGGCCTCACCAAAGGTGGAGAAGATAGGGACTCTGCAGCCCCTTTCCTCCACCACGCCACCAAGACCCTCCTCTGCCCAATTTACAGCCCTGCCCCCTCTAAGAAAAGAGGAGTTGCTGCTCTGGGTCAGAATCAGAAACATTTGTCAGTCCGCTGACAGGACAGGAGATGGCACTGTCCTTAGCAGCCGGATTGATGCTCTCTTTACTCTCTTCCCCTGGTACCTGGGTCCCAGCTACGGCACTCTTCTCTTCACTTCCTCTGAGATGGGAATACAGCAGGGACTACAGACCCAACCACCTTCCACTCTACTCCCACAGGCTCTACTGAACATACTGGTTTCAATATGCAATTTGGTGATAAGGCAGGCAGGCGATTTTGAATGTGATAGGATGTACCATTTCTTCTCAAGCCAAAGCTATATTTTTCTTTCGAAAGAATATTCTTCCTTTCTAAAACCTCTGTTGGTAGGAAAGATGGCTCTCTTTCTGCCCTCCCCTTCCTTAAATAACTCTCTCCACTTTTGTTTCCTCCTGTAACTCCAGCATTGGTTATAGTCTTGGGAAAGGAAGGTGTCCACAGAGGTATACTAAACAAGAAAGAGTATTATGAACTTTTTTTGTTGCATTCAGAACAGCTAGAGCTTCAGTGGATATTTAGTAACCGCTTCTCAGCTGAAGTCAGTTTTCCATCTTTTTACAAGGGGTTCAAGCTGGCAGCATTTGCCACCCTACTGGAAACTGTGGGACAGGGGTGAACAGGGTTAAGGAAGGGGTGTGCCTTGACTTTCCAGCCCCCTAAACAGGGCAAGGAATCAGAACGCTGCTGTGTGCTGATAGAAATTTTCTTTTTTTTCTTCACATTTTTGCCCAAGAGATCTAGCAAAACCTTACCCACTTAAGCCCTAAAAACATGCCAACAGGTTTTATTTGTGAGTCTGACTTTCTCAAATAGACTGTAATCTCCCTAAAAGCATGACTGATATTCTGGATTCTTCCTGTACCTTGTTTTCTCCCAAAGCACCCAGTCCTAAATATTTGCTGAGTGAGGACATTTGCCCTTCACTTGGTATGGATGTATTAGGTACATCTTAAGCCTCTGATCTTCCTCACTAGCCCAAATCAATAAACATAGCGGAGTTCTTGGTGCCCACACAATTATAGATACAAATGCAACATGAGTCCTGAAACTGTGGGATAAGGGTTAATTACAAGGTGATCATCTCTGTGACCCAAAGTATAGTTATATTAAGATTTTCTAAAAATAAACAAATAATTTAAATTCTTATAGAAAAGGCTTAGCTCCCCTAAAACTTATTTGAAAACTCAAGTTTGAAAAACATCAACTACGACACAGAATAAAACAGAGCTGATAAATAGACACAATAATGGATGAAGAGATGTCAAATATTCCCACTCTCAAAATACACACATTATTTGGCCTCCAAGGACATTAGTGAATTAATTTTCATGAAGTAGAAATAGAAATAGACAACCAGCTTAGGGTGGGGGCAAACCAGGGCAGCAAGGGACCTGAGTCAGACCTCTTGCCTCAGGCTCCTGAAGCTGACGCATTCTTGCCTGAGTCACTATCCTTGCTTCCTTCATTCAGCTGAGCACGTGGCAGAGGGCAGGCTCTGTGGCGAGACTGCCTGTGTTGGAATCCCAGCTCTGCACTCCAGCTGTGGCCTTGGGAAACTTGCTGGACTTCCTCGAGCCTCCTTTTCCCCATTTGTAGAATGAGGATTACAACAGTTCACTTATGTACGTGAATGGCACAGCGCCTGACACATAGTCAGCACTCAGAAATCTATTCTGACGTCTTGATTCCTACTACCCACCCTAATCTTGAGCAATTCTTCAGTCCTGCCTGTCAAGGGGAAAGAGTCTCTTGCTTAGACTAATCCTTCCATCTTGCCCTGGACTCCACCACTCCTTCCCCACCTTGGAGACTTGCTCAGCCAATTGCCCCTTCCCTGTCTGCTAGACACATCCTATCAGCATCCTAATGCCCCTTCCACCTTAAAGTCTCCTCCCCCAACACTGTATCCCTCTCCAGCTACTTCCTACAGCTCTCTTCTTCAGAGAAACTGATAGAAAAGTGGTCTGTCATTGTTCAAAGGCCAACTCATAAAAGGTCATCCTCCAACTCCTACGCTTCTGTCTACTCCTGCAGTTGAGGGTCTGACCCACACCCCACTGAAATTGTTCTCAACAAGGCTGGTACTGCTTCCCCAAGGCTAAATCCAATGGCTGTGCAAAATTGAAAACTATATGCTTGACAGCAATGTTAGGTTTTACTGAGCCTTCTCTCTTCCTAAAGTGTTCTGTTCCCTAGGGTTTCGTGATACCACACTCCCTTTATTTTCCTCCTACCTCTTTGGTGAGTCCTGCTTAGTCGCCTTTGAAGGCACCTTCTCTCTGCTTGGCCCCTAAATATTGAAGTTTTTCAGGGCTCAAGCTTTGGCCTTCTTCTCCATCTGTCTGCTAGCATGCTGATTTCACTGCCTTCCTGGACAATGATGAGTCCTAAATTTACATCCCCAGCCTCGGTTTCCCTTGAACTCTAGATCAACACTTCTCAGCCAAATGCCTGTGTAACTTCACCTGAACTTCTACAAACACCTCAAATTTCACACCTAAAACCAAACAGTAAATTTCCTTCTCAAACCTGCTACTCCTCCTGCCTTTCCCAGGCGCACACCTGGCAAAACAAAAATGCATTTTTGCACTTGGGAATGTGGGTTTTTGAATCCCAAGCACACACATGTACATACACACATCAAAATCTTTGACAGGCTTACTCAAAAGTATTTGAAGTGTCCTAAAGGGGCCTAGAAAAGGAAGGAATCTCTTTGCCCTTCCCTTTACTAAAAGCAGGCTCTCAGCTCCTCTTTAGTGAGACCTGCCTTTTTACCTCAATACTCATCTCCACATATCACTTCCTCCTAGAAGGTTTCCCTGAGGCGCTGAGAGAAGTTACGTGGCTCTCCTCTGCACCCTCAAACTTCCCCATTTCAACCATCGCACCGTCGAATATCTTAGTCTCATCACCACCAGGTAACAGGGCTTTCTCCCTCACCAGGATTTGTGCTCCTGAGAACTCAGCTTTAGTCACCTTTGTAATCCCAGTGCCTGACATAAACAAAAGTTCCATAATGTTGGCAGAATGAATGAATGGCAAACATTGCTAATAAACATGGACTAAGCAGGAGAGTTGATGGTTTGAATTCGAGGCCCAGCATTTTATTCTAAGCACGACTCATCCTGTGACCTCAGGCAAGTCCCTTCACTCCCTAAGCCTAGGTTTATGTATCTTTCAAGGACATCAGCACAGCAACATCACCTTCCTCACAGGGCTGTTGGGACAGTTAAATGAAGTGAAGTCCATTACATTTCTTACCACGTAATAGGTTCTATAACACTCTTCAGTGAACCTACTGGGGGTAGATAGAAGGCAATGGAGCTGGGGAACAGGGAGGCAGAGGAAATTTACAAAGTTTTACTCCATGATTGTAAATTCAAGTTCACGTGTCTCCGCTATTTTTAAAGTGGAAACAGTGTCAAGATAACATGAATAATCTAAAGAATGGTTCCCTAATAATCTGACCAGGGATTCGTAGGGTGCCAATGGGAGGGGGCACCTTAGTAGAGGTATGGAGGCAATATTGGCATCTTTTCAGACATTTGGGGAGCCTGAGCTTTCTCAAGAGGTGGGGAGAAGGGCCAAAGACCTTGGACACTACAATTTGTTTTCCCCCCTGAAAAAGATCATGATGCTCTAAATAATCCAAATGGAACTAAAACGGTTAAAGTCACAAAGCAGCTCAGCATTCATTAGGGATTCAGGCTAAGGCAATGCACAGCACTAATATTAACTAAGGTTCTTAGCCTTTGGAGTTGGCGAGATGAACCCAGCTTCCTGCAGACCAAACACATATGCTAATTGAAGAGAAACTTTCTGAAAAAAAGGCAGCCAAATCTAAGAGACCTGTCAACTCCAGGGTCATCAGTGAAGTGATAACCAGGAAAGAGCTGAAATCAAAGGCTGTCTCTGCCTCCCCCTGCACACTCTGTTCAGTGGGAGCCCATGGTGGTCACAGCTCCTTTAACAATATTTATAATGAAGGAACAACGTTGGAGATGTCAACCTTGATTATTCATAAAGCTTCCTCCTGCTCAGATCCACCCTGGGGCTAACAGTAAAAGTACCTGATTCCCAATTCTCAAACACAAAAGCATACAGAGCTTGAAAGAGCAGCTGACTAATAAAGTTTGCATATCCCTGAGAAAAAGAGCATACACGGAAGAAGAAAAGGAATGGTAAGATTAAACAAAAACAGTAAGCTTGGATGGGATATGATAAAAATTTTAAAAGGCAAGAACTTAAATCTATTTTCCTCTTTTTTTTTTTGTAACGTCCTTGTTCATTTACATTTCAGTCTAAGCCACTCGGAGGAAACAGCTGTTTTATCTCCAGACTAGAACGCCGAGGTGCTTTGAATGCTTACTGTGGAAGCATAATGTTGCTAAACTCTGTTCTGGAGAGTAGTCTAGTGGCTTTAAACTGTGAGGAGAGGCAGAGAGAGGCCTTCATCTCTGGTTCTATTAAACAAGGAGGTCTCAAAGCAGAGGCTCTGAGGACTCACGTAGGCTGCCTGTGTATGGGGAAGAGTTCCAGACTGGCTCTGGAGTCCACATCCAGGCTCTCCAGCCCCCTAGCTCTATGACCTAGTTATTTATTTGAGCACTCTTCCTCAGTATCCTCATTTGTAAGATGGGAATAATAAACTACCTTCCTCCTAGGGCTGCTGAGAACATTTAATTAAATAAGGAAAATAAAACCCAGAGCCAGGATAATAGAGAGCACTTAATAAATGTCACTTATTTGCTGTTGTTATCAATCCTGAAAAGATTTGTCAAATAGAAATTAAACTGTTTGCTTTTGGATTTGGTGGTTTTAATAGGGGTATGATTCGAGCTTACGGTAATGACTACTGTTGACTGCCAACTCTCCTAACTCTTCCCTTCCAGCACATGCTAGACTAGGATTATACTTTCTGGCCCCTTGTGGTTGGGTGGGGTCATGTGTCTAGTTCTGGCCAAGACTTGTGAGAGGAAGTGCCACGTGTCACCTTTAAGTCAGAGCATTTAATTGTCAGCGCAAAACCTTCCAGAACTTTCTTCCCATATTGCCATGTTACCTGCAAATGTTCCAAATGATGACTATTCTATCAACCTGGGCTCTATGGTTTGTAAACCTCTTGAATTTTAGCTGATTTAATACGTTCTCTCATTTTTGGAAACCTAGGCTGGTAGCTCTTCAAATATTGGTTCTGCCCAATTATCTCTTGCATTTGACCACAAAAGACACATCTAAGGGTGTTCTTGTAGTAATTGTTCATAGTTAAAAATTAGAAACAACTTCAAGATTCATCAAGAAGAAGATCACTAAATTGAATTATGCATTCAGTGAAATATTACATAGTAGCTAAAATATTGAAACAACCATAAATAAATCAACACAAACAAATCACAAAAACCTAATATTGATTGGGGAAAAAGTATGGTATGTTTCTTGTAAATGTTTAAAACACACAAAAATGCTACACATGTTTAGATGCACATAAACATGTAGTTAAAAGTATAAAACTATGCATGAGATTGACAAATACAAAATCAGAATAGAAGTTGCTTCTGAAGGACAAAGACTTGGGATCAGAGATGAGAATTAACTCTATATATAACATTTTAGTACTTTAAAAAAACAGAAAAGATGGGGCTGGCCCCGTGGCCGAGTGGTTAAGTTCACGCGCTCCGCTGCAGGCGTCCCAGTGTTTCGTTGGTTCGAATCCTGGGCGCGGACATGGCACTGCTCGTCAGACCACGCTGAGGCAGCGTCCCACATACCACAACTAGAAGAACCCACAACGAGAAATATACAACTATGTACTGGGGGGCTTTGGGGAGAAAAAGGAAAAAATAAAATCTTTAAAAAAAAAAAACAGAAAAGAAAACTATAAATCATATATCACAAAAAGATTATAATTGTATATGTTTGAAATTTTTCATAATTTTTTAACAAATGTGATAAAACGAGCTTATAAAAGTGCACGCCAAGGGATGTTTCTGCTAAATAACAAAGAGCAGCTCATGAACAGAACTTCTTTAAAAAGATATTTTATTTACGTTCAGTCTCTACATAGACCCAAAACTATGATGGGTTAGACAAGACAGATGTTTCTCTTCTGTGATCACAATGTAGGAGCTGGTGGTCCAGGGCTGGTGGCACTGATCGGCCATCTTCAACCCAGGGTTTCCATCTCTAAGTCCAACATAGATGCTCTAAAACTCTCCATCACATCTACACAACGGTCAGTGGGAGAGCAAGAGAATGTTGAGAATATGCTTCGTTCTTTTTAATGGCACAACATGAAATTATCACACATTTCTTCTTCTGACATCTAATTGGCTAAAACTTTGCTGCATGACCACATCTTTTAAGAGAATGTGAGAAATATAGTCTCTGGCTGTGAATCAGGTGCCCAGCTAAACTCTGCAGTTCTATTATTAAAGGAAGAAGAGAAGAACGGATATAGCTGGACCGCTAGCCACCTCTGCCACAGGATAGATTGGGCAGAGCCAGGAGAGAGGTGCAGCAGGAGCGTTTTTAAATGGGAAACTTGTCCATTCGTCTTTATCTCAGGATCCAACCCACAAATAGTCCCTGTTCATCTTTCTTTCCATTGCTTCTAGCTCTAGTCTTACTCAGCTGTCCTTCATTCCACAAGCATCTTCCATGAGCTAGATACCCTGTGAGGTGCTGGAGGTTCAAAGACGGAATGACACAGACACTGCCTTCAAGGGGAAAACACAATTATGATACCCATGATGAGCACTGAAATGGCAGTGTGCTTGGTTTAATTTGAGCACTGGGGAGCACCCCTGAGCCAGCCAGGGGAGTCTATGAAGACCTCTCTCTAAAGCCTCTCCAGGCTTCACAGAGAATGTGGCCCTGGAAGTGAGGCTTGGAGGTTGAATAAAGGGCTGTCAGGGAGATGAACAGGGTTCCAACCAGAGGAAATAAAATATGCAAAGTTAAGAGAATACGAAACATAACATGTTCCAAAAAATAAAGACATTAGTGTGGATGTAAATTAATAAGGCAACGAGCCAAAGGTGAAGCTGGCAGGTTCAGCAGGTTCAGATCATGGAGAGTCTTTCATTCATACAGAGGAGTTCAGACTTTATCCTGCATATACAGAGGGAGCCATGAACAAATTTTGAACAAGGAAGGCACAATATTAGATCTGTTAGAAAGATCACTCTGAAAGCAATGTGGAGGATGGATCAGGATGGAGGGAAAACTCCTGATAGGAAACAGAGGCAGAGGAGGCAGTTCTGGGGAGTGGGGAAGGATGAGTTCAATTTGTGACTCCTTTGGTTCGAGGTCCCTATAGGACACCCAGTGGAGACGGCTGGTAAATACGGTGTTGGACACACAGGCCTGAAGCTCAGGAATGTAGTTCTGGCCTCCACAGTATGCCATTTCTTCAGGGTGCATTTTCTTGAATGGATAAAACAATTTTAAGCCCCAGAACTCATTTCTGCTTCTCGGTTCACGGGGGCTGGTCTGCCACTCCATGACAATTGAGAATCCTGGTGTCCCCAGCCTGTGTTCCCTCCCCAGTTAACTGGCCCCACACTATGCAGTGTTGATGAGGGCCTAGTGTTGGGAATTCAAATCCAGTTGAACACATTACTAACGGAGCAACGTCAGCCTGAAGGGAGAACTCTGGAGCATACACCAAGCTCTGTGCTTGGCCCTGTCATGTTCAACAGTTTTATCAGACAAGATGAAGGCAGACAAGGCATCTTTATCAATTTCCAGGTGACACAAAGACAGAAGAGGCAAGTTTGTGGATGTCAGAATGAGAATTCAGAGAGAACTAAAACATGCTGAAATCAAGATAAAATATAATGGCAAAACATGGAAAATCCTGTCAAACAAATTTGTTCAAATAAATGAATTGCAAAAGTAAACTCATGGGGAAATCCTGCTCAAGGTGTTTGCTACCCAGAACACTTCATTCTTAGAGCATCCTGGAAAACTTTATCCAGCTTGAGGACCACCATTTCCTAGTACTCAATCCTAAAAACAAACCTGACTCCATGCTCCCGTGGGATGGGCACCACTTTAAGTCAAATGGGAGACTAACAACCTTCTCTCTTAGTTACTGCTCTGGTCTACTGGGACTTCCACATTCACTCAGCCTGTATTCTGTGGACACGCAGCTACATTTCCCTACAAATACCTTTCTAGAAATGCTATTTCATAATACCTGAATAGAATATCTGAATAGATATTCAAAATATCTATGTATTTTCAGAGGCCAGCCCCATGGCAGAGTGGTTGGGTTCACGTGCTCCGCTTCAGCAGCCCAGGGTTTCACCGATTCAGCCCCTGGGCTGGACATGGCACTGCTCATCAGGCCATGCTAAGGCTGCATCCCACATAGCAGAAATATGAAGGACCTACAACTGGAATAGACAACCATGTAGTGGGTGGCTTTGGGGAGAAGAAGAGGAAAAAAAATTGGCAACAGATGTTAGCTCAGAGCCAATCTTAAAAAAAAAAAAGTCTATGTATTTTTATAACTAGGAACCAAGACTAAATGTAACTTCCAGACAATAATCGAATCATCTTTATCCATAATAGGTCACTCTGAATAACGTTCACATGGCACACTGTACTTATCCCTCAAATTTCCATCACCATTGTAATCCATTATTTCAACAATTTTCAATGTTTGTAAGCTCCATGTCTGACTGACTCATTACTCTATCTCCAGTGCCTCATAAGGAGCTGGCCCTTAGTGGGGGAAGAATAAATATTTATAGAAGAAGTGAATAAATGAATGAAAAAATAAATGATAGACACCCAGCAAGAAGGATGACCCATTTTGGTAATGCGTGATAATGTCAAAGATCTTCCTTGTCCAACTGTTTCATGGCAGGAAAATAAAGTCTTTTAACCACTTTTTCATTAATTGGTCACCATAATCACTTGTGTCCGTATTATCAGCTGTTTCTAGTCAAATAACCTATATAGCTCTAGTCACCTGCAGCAGAGGTCTCGTTTAGCAGAAAAAAGTAGCCAAAAATATATAACATTGTCACATTCTCTCCCATGCTGTAAATTCTCCTTGTATCAAATAGATATTCCAGGGGAGAAAGATATTCAGTTCCCACTCTCTCCTTTTCTCACATCTGTACTCATTTTTAGCTAGAAAAAAAATATTGTTAAAATTCCAAGTAAAAGTCCTTATGCATAAGGCATGAATAAACAACTATTTGTTATCCAAGGGCTGATGTGGCTATGACTAGGAGAAAGGTGGAAAGAGAGAGGGCCAGGAGGTAATTCAGAGAATGCTGACAGAACATAGGTGAAGCTAATCACATCAGTTCTCTTTGAAGCAGCTCCCCCTGCCTGTTTTATTACAGATTCCCCAGGCAGCTGGTGATTTGGCTCTGCTGTTACACGCAACCACAGCGATCAAAGATTCTCTCTACTGAACTTTCACTGAGGACCCTGCATCATGTAAGTGCGGGCCATTTCATTTTCGCAGTGGCCTAATTAAGGTGTTTCAGTTCACATTCGTTCTGTAAACTGTACCATCAAAAACTACCACTTAAGGGGCTGGCCCCGTGGCCGAGTGGTTAAGTTCGCGCGCTCCGCTGCAGGCGGCCCAGTGTTTCGTTGGTTCGAATCCTGGGTGCGGACATGGCACTGCTCATCAAACCACGCTGAGGCAGCGTCCCACATGCCACAACTAGAGGGACCCACAATGAAGAACATACAACTATGTACTGGGGGGCTTTGGGGAGAAAAAGGAAAAAAAAAATAAAATAAAATCTTTAAAAAAAAAAAACTACCACTTAAAAATTTTGCAAGCAATCAATTCCACTGCCTTAATAGGAGCAAAATGTCATTTAGGAATTACTGTCATGCAAGATTATAGAACAAGTTGTCAGCAACCCATTTCAAGATTCATTTTGTAGGGACCAATCTAGGTGCTTGCCCACCTAGATATTGGAAAGAACTTCTCCATCAATTAGCTAAATTTCTTGATTATTAGAAGGCCAAAATTTTAGCTATCCCCCACCCCTATTCAGCAGATCAAACAAATGGTTTCATAAGATAACGGATTCCTCCCTTACCGACTGACATGGGCAGTGAGCGAGGAACCGTTCCACCCTCAGGAGGACTAACCCACTGATAGAGCGTCCAACGCTTCATGTAACTTCCAACCTCAAGCGAGGAAGCCCAGCTGCTGCCACTCTTGACGACATGAAGAGAGGGCTATTTGAGTTTCACTCTACTTCCATATTTTGTTCCTTTACACATCCACAGGTTAAGATCACCTTCCAACACAGTTGTTTTTTTTTTAATTCATTTCACATTTGGATTATTTTAATTCTTTTTTTTTTTTTCTTGGGAAGAGTCACCCTGAACTCACATCTGTTCCTAATCTTCCTCTTTTTGTTTGAGGAAGATTAGCCCTGAGCTAACATCTGAGCCAGTCTTCCTCTACTTCCTATGTAGGTCACCGCCACAGCATGGCTGCCAGTGAGCGGTGTAGGTCCATGCCCGGGATCTGAACCCGGGCTGCTGAAGAAGAGCATGCCAAACTTAACGACCAGAGTTAAGGGGGCAGACCCCTTATTTTAATTCTTAATTAGTGAAAAAACAAAACTTTCAATATAGTTGCAATAAACAATTGATTTTTGATTTTGAAACCTTTCCTTCTCCCTTTTTTTCTTAACTTTTTTCAAAAAAGGTTTTGTCTGTGTTTTTGTTTTTTAGCTTTTCTTATATTATCGAGTAGAAACAGTGTTCCCAAGCAGACGGGCAGCAGGTAAAGCAGGTAATCGCCCTCTGCTGTGTGAGTGGTGGAGAGCGCAGGTGTCACTGCCCCACGGTTAGGGCAGATCTGAGTACCCATCGCCACGCAAGACACAAAAAGAATTCGAGTCTGATTTTTCTATAAGAACGTGTCAGAGAGTAATCCAAAATTAGGAAACTATGTTGGATCCCAGAGACCACTCAAAAACAAAGAACCACAAGCACAAACCAGAATGGTAGACATTTTTTTTCTTAAGGATACACATTATGTGAACATTTTAAATATCCTAATGAATATTCAGGGGCCAGCCCCGTAGCCGAATGGTGAAGTTCACCCACTCCGCTTCCGCGGCCCAGGGTTTCACAGGTTCGGATCCTGGGTGCAGACCAAGCATCACTCATCAAGCCATGCTGAGGCAGCATCCCACATAGCACGACCAGAAGGACCTACAACTAGAACATACAACTATGTACTGGGGGGTTTGGAGAGAAGAAGGAAAAAAAAAGATTGGCTCAGGACTGATCTTTAAAAAAAAATTATCCTAACAAATATTCCAGGTGGGCTTACCAGAACTTTGACCTGCTGATTAAAAGGTCTACAGCATGGATGGACCTCGAGGGTATTATGCTAACCGAAATAAGTCATACAGAGGAAGACAAACACCATATGATTTCACTCATATGTGGAAGATAAACAAACACACAGATAAGAATGACAGATTAGTGGTTACCAGAGGAAAAGGGGGTGGGGGAGAGCAAAAGGGGTAAAAGGGCACATACATATGGTGACAGATAAAAACTAAACTATTGGTGGTGGGCACAATGCAATCTATACAGAAACTGATATATAATAATGTGCACCTGAAATTTACACAATGTTAAAAACCAATATGACCTCAATTTCAAAAAAAGACTTGGACAGTCATATTTAAGTTTCATGCCCACTCCGTGGAAAGGACCATTCAGAAGGCAAAAAAATTGAGGGAAACACTGGCCAAATTATTTGGTTGCCAGCTTCAAAAATTGGTTCTTCCTTCCTGTGAAAGGCATATGTATATTTAAGGGACTCTCTCCACTGTCCCCCACCTCTTCCCCTTCCCTCAACACCCACCACCCAGGAAATAAAATGTCAATGTCTATGGCACCTCATATTAGAGTCCTCCTAATTCATTCAACCATTTATTGATCATACAGTGCTTATTCCTAGTGAAGATTTCATATACTTCATAGCCATGGTTTCCAATCTGTAACTATTATCTAAACTGCAGGTAAGATATATTGAGATTGAAGATGAATTAAGAATTTAGATTCCTTTTCATGTCCACAATGGCCAAGACACCTGAAGGATGTCCTTTGACATTTTTAATCCCAATTCCCTAGAAGCAAAATGTGTGAGTATTCATAACGGAAAACAAAGAAAGGGAATGAAAAGAATAATTTCATGCCACAACCGTTATCATAAGTGATAAAATGGTGAGTCGGAAGGCAATCCACACTTTAACCACTTTTGGAAACAGATGGTTCTAAACGTGACTAATTTTCCTCAACATTTAACAGCAACATCAGAAATTAAACATGTTACAGAAACCATTAGGTTCGGTCCCACCCCTGTTACAATCAGTGTTGTCTATTAGGGAAATCATATCCCATTAACGTATTTACATTAATTGAAGGAGGAAGCTCCAAGGAAAGAAAAGAATTAGCTATCACTAAACATGCCAAAGGAAAGTCTGGGCTCTTCCTTCCCCAATCCAAACCAAACACCCACTTGCTGGCCACAGTTCCCTTTTGACCAAGAAAGTTGGTGGATCAAGTTGAGGTTTTAAAATAGGTTTTCTTAGCTAGAATTCTGATCCATTCCCTGAAGCTATAGCACATCTCCAGCTCAGATGAATAAAATATCCTACTTGTAAATGTCTCGGTCTATCAGATAATAACAAGGTTTGAAGCAGCAATCCCTACTCCAATCCTGGTTTTGTCTGAACTTACAGCAAACGAGAGTGGAAGAATGCAGATTTACACACGCAGAGAACTCCTCCTGGTGGCTTGCTCAGCCACACTGCAAAGTACAAGCTTAGACAAGTCCTGACTGCATCAACCTATCTCAACTAGACAGCTTGGGTGAAAAGCATTTCCCCAAAGCCGTTTGTGCTGATGTATGGACTCAGATGCCGCAAGACTGTAAAGTGTTTGTAAAGGCTTATTCTGAAAAGCTTTATTCCAAAGGTGTGATGATCATTAATATCTCCCGTCCTTCCTTCTTGGAGGATGTATTAAAGATGATTTATGAATAAATAAAAATATGAATGTCATGTTTGTACCTCAAAACATCAACCTCAAAATGAGGAGGGGGACCATAGTGTCACCTACCAAGCCCAACAAGAAGTCCCTCAAGAAAGGCAGAGAGCTAGTCCTGAGAAGAACAATTAGAGTGGCGGAGAGGATGGTGAGCCTGGTGAAAAGATCTTAGGTCCTTTTAGTCTGAGAAGATGCAGAATGAAAGAGAAATGATCATAAAGAACAGAGACGACATAAACATTAGCTTGTTCATGAGACACTAGAATAGAGCTGGGGAAGGTATGGGCACATGAAAAGAGGGGCGATTTTAACATTGCAAACAGATACATTTAGGATAAAATATTGCTTTCCATAGTAAATTGATGCAACTAATTAATTTCCTTAAACCTCGCCCCTTTTTGTAATGATTAAATGGGCTAATACCTGCAAAGCTCTAATGTAAATATGTGCACACTATATATATACATCTACACACATCATATATACACATATACATCTATGTACACTATACATCCATATATATGCACGCTGTATATACACACTATATATACACACTGTATAATACATATATACACACTATATATACATATGTACACACTGTATATGTACATATATACACACTATATATACACACTGTATATACATATGTACACACTATATATACACACTGTATAATACATATGTACACACTATATATACACACTGTATATACATATGTACACACTATATATACATATGTACACACTATATATACACACTGTATATACATATATACACACTATATATACATATGTACACACTATATATACATATGTACACACTGTATATACACACTGTATAATACATATGTACACACTATATATACATATATACACACTATATATACATATGTACACACTGTATAATACATATATACACACTATATATACATATGTACACACTATATATACATATGTACACACTATATATACATATATACACACTGTATATACATATGTACACACTATATATACATATGTACACACTATATATACATATATACACACTATATATACATATGTACACACTGTATAATACATATATACACACTATATATACATATATACACACTGTATATACATATGTACACACTATATATACATATGTACACACTATATAATACATATATACACACTATATATACATATGTACACACTGTATAATACATATATACACACTATATATACATATGTACACACTATATATACATATGTACACACTATATATACATATGTACACACTGTATAATACATATATACACACTATATATACATATATACACACTATATATACATATATACACACTATATATACATATGTACACACTGTATAATACATATATACACACTATATATACATATATACACACTATATATACATATGTACACACTGTATAATACATATATACACACTATATATACATATGTACACACTATATATACATATATACACACTATATATACATATGTACACACTGTATAATACATATATACACACTATATATACATACATACACACTATATATACATATATACACACTATATATACATATGTACACACTGTATAATACATATATACACACTATATATACATATGTACACACTGTATAATACATATATACACACTATATATACATATGTACACACTATATATACATATGTACACACTGTATATACATATATACACACTGTATATACATATATACACACTGTATATACATATGTACACACTATATATACATATGTACACACTGTATAATACATATATACACACTATATATACATATGTACACACTGTATATGTACATATATACATACTATATATCTATATATACACAAGTACTTATTATTATTGTCATCAATTCCTTCTACCAATTATAAGATCTTTAAGGACGGGGATGTATCTCACTCACATTTTAATTCCCCTATAGTGCCTAGCACAGTGCCCTGCACAGGGGACGTTTGCATGCTGGCAAATATTTGACAACCAGCCCTCCAGGGGTGGGGAAAACTGATTTGTAGTGATTGCCAGTTTCTGTGGTGTAAATACTCCCATGACGACGAATTTCAAGCAACCAAGATGATGTCAGAGAAGGCAGTGTTGGGAAGAGATGCACATAATCAGTTCTTGGGGCTCTGAAAGCTGCTCCAGCCCATCACTGGATGCACTCAGTATATAATAATGGAATTGATAACAATGGAATTGAAAATGGGGCCAAACCTTAAGTGATTTTACACCATGGCCAGCAAAGAGCCAGGTGTGTGCTACTACATGGCATCCATTCACCATCACCTGTGCTATCAGTAAAATAATCAGGTTTTTCTCCCAACCAAGAATTTCACCTCATCACCTCTCAGATTTCACTATTACCAAAGAAAAGTGTAGCTTTAGCAGATAACCTTGTCACTACAAGATAACACGTGAACTGTGTGCACCAATAAAAAAATGAGTGACGGTATTTATTGTTACCAATAAAACATACTGTGGGTTAATAAACCAATAATACTAAGTAACTAATAAATGAAATGAACATGAATCACTCAAGAGAAGAAACCACAAAGCATTAGAACACTTATGGAATTCTCAATTAATGTAATCAGTTATCTTGGCGATGCCTTCCTCTTATACAGGCTCACGGCCTTGTTAGCTTCCATGGGTCCAGCATCAACTCCTTAATCCTAGTCAAGTCCTGCTTTAGGCCCATCCCAAGGCAAGCTGCCTGAGCCACTGGGCTACCCCTGCTCTCAGGTCACCCTGGTGGTCCTGTCCCCCTGCCTCTCTCTCACGGAGCTCTTCCTATCCCTTTCTGATGGCATTCAGAAGCAGAACCCCACCTCTAACTGCTTTTCTGCTTAGTCAAATTAGTCTCTGAACCAATGGAAATCTTTGTTTTATTTTCATTTTCTTTCCAAATCAGCCTCAGCTTTGGTTGCGTTCACCTGAGAGGAAGCACTATATTGTTTTCTCATCTCCATTTCCAATTGCTCAGTCTTTCAGGGTCTCTCTCTCAGCTTCCACTCACTCAACCTCTCCTAATCTGTGTGTGTGGGTGTGTGTGTGTGTGTGTGTGTGTACGCATGTGTGCATGTCTCCTTAATCAGACGGCCTTTTTTGGCATGAGCTGTACTTACAATAAAAAGCTTCTCTCAGTTAATGACTCATTAACCGAACTCTTTCCTTCCTCTAAGAAAAAATCTGCATACTTTGGAAGGAACAGCCCTGCTCTGCCCGAATGCCATACATCTCTCACAGTTCTACCCACGGCCTCTGGACACCTCTGTCAGAACATCTCGCCCTCTCGGTCCCATTTAAAATGGCCCGTACCTCCCTTTCCCTTAAAGACACATAGCTTTCCTAGGTCCAATAAACAAACAACCAAGACTGCAAAATACAAACTCACCAACTTAACCAAATACAATAAAATGTTCGTGTAACTGGGGCTCAGATCAGAGGCATTCAAAAAGGACTATATATCTTGTTTGGGTGGGCTTATTGTTCTAACACCAGGTGACATTCATCAGTGGATCAGTCTACAAATTATTAAATCTCATCAAGGAAGCTTCTACACTCTTGCTTTCCTTGGCAGAAATAAATCCATTGTTTAATATATGTGTGGAGACAAATTAATTCCTCTCCCTCCAGATAATTCCTGCCTGAGAGAGCTCTAGCGTAACATATATCATGCAGATGCTTTAAGAATAGTGTCTTATTTTTAGCAGTCATTAAAACCATTTTTAAATTGATGAATTCTGGAGTCTGCACCTAAGTAGGAGGAATAATGGGACCAACTTATGAAGAGGGCTTGACAAGGGAGAATCCAGGCCTTATGGAATCATGAGGCTTGGGAGGCCCTGTTTAAGGAAACACAACAATAACGCATAAAAAACTAGGTACAAAAGAAAATACATATTTTAAAAGTGTATGTGCAAGTGAGGAGTCCTGAAACTTAAGTTTCATAAGCTTCACAGCATTCCACCTCTCACCTGCGTTCTCCTAAGAGCGAGCCCCTACCTGTGCTTCCTACAGGTTAAACCCATTACACAGAGAAGCTCACTTAATCACCACACCACCCTTCTGAGAAAGGCACTGTTTCCAGCTTCATTGTATAAATGAGGAGACCAAGGCCAAGAAAGGCTGATCAACTGGCCCAAGGTCACACTGCCACAAAGGACAAACCAGGACCCAACTCCAGTACCCTGTGGTTGGCCAATACACAATGTGGCCTCCTAAGACTAAAAGATTATTCATGACTTACTTCTACCATTTCTCAACATTAGTTCATTTTTATTCCACCCTAAATTTCCTGAGAAAAAGAGGCATAAAAGTGTTTATTTTAAAGTGAACACAAATTTGGACCTTGAAGTTGCACGGCAGCTACTCCATCATTAGGTCTTATGTTTTCATCCCCAATGGCTCCAGTTCAATCCTCCCAAACAAATGAGCTCCTTCATCAGTCATGGCCAAATGGGTTTTGAGTGGATGAAAGTCATAGCTGCAGGTTGTGGGGTTCTCCAAATCACTAAGTTCAGATCCTTTCGAATGTCAAACTGGCACTTAACAAGCAACAGCTGAGAATCTGACTTGATTTTTATTTAGGAGTAAAATCCTTTCCAAGCTAAGGTATTATTCTATAATTCCTCACATTACCCACAAGTGCCATCAAATAGAAAATAAAGATATTTTTCACATCCTTAAGTAATTCAGAAACATTGGGGATGATCCTTCTAATGTGGAAGGCTCAGGAACAAAGTTGCTCACTTTCAATGGGGGCATTAATTTCCTTAGGACCTAGAGGCGATCAGGTGTGATGAAATAGACAACATAAAAAATGGATCCTAAGAGACAGAAAGAGTTAATGTAGCTAACGTATTCACCACCAAACGTCATTTAAAACTTAAAGACACAAAGAACTGTGCAAGCGCGAAGTAAGCTAAGCAAGAGTACTTACAAAACACACTGTACTTCACATACAACATACACACACGCAGGCACATGAGCAGAGCATGGCTACAGCGTTAGTACTACTCTATTCCAACAAAGAAGAGAGCTCAAGACTCGTTTGTCAATGATATCTCTATTTTCAAAGCAATTTAAAAACAGCTTATTTGTTTAACAATAAGATCCATTTGTTAAAAGTCAGTAATTGGGAGAAAAAGAAACTGAGGGAGAAAAGCATTGTCTTCCTAAGTTCCGGCTGCCACTTAGAGCCAGAAAAGTTATCCAGATGAACTGAGAGTCCCACTGCCTTAGCTCTTTTCCGTAACTTACTTTGCCAGCTTTTGTCTAGTGACATGCTCCCTGGAACAGTGTGGGGCACCAAGGAGAAGTCTGAAGGGACTAATGAGGAAGGAACCCAAAGTCAGGTTCAAGTAGCTTGTGTGAACTGAATAGGCCTCAAATGCAACAGAATCTCAGAGTCACGTCACTTGCCAAGAAGCTGAATTTGGTACGGAGTGGGTGTATTTTGAGCTTCATGAAAAGGTGTTATTTTTTTCAAGAATCCAAAAGACCTCCTTGGAGGTCACTTAACCTCTGCGAACATCACTTATGTAGACGCTCTCTAATCTATGAATATCTTGCTCATCCTCTTGCCCCCAGGTCCTAGTACTGCACTTGGCACGTAGGAGGGAGCTCAAAAATGGAAGTTATCATCATCGTCATCGTCGCTCTTGTTGATGGTAGAGAGGTTCACAGGTGACGCAGGGGTGAACGTGTCTCAGAGGTGTGCTCCTGCAAGGCTCATGGAATCCCTCAGTCCTGCTCCTATCAGCCGTGGACTGACAAAGTGATGTTTAGAGGGGAGTAGGACAGAGCAAATGACTCCATCAGGGCTTTCTCTCTCACAATTCTCCACACAAGTGACAAAAGCACGTTACCATGAGGCTAAAATGAGTTAGAAAAATTATTCTTACATTCCTCATTGGAAATCTACAGTGTGAGTTTTCAAGGGAGGCCTGCATATTTCACACTAGTGGCTTCCAAGTCAAACTAGAAAATGAGATTTAATTAAGAACAGGACAGTTTTAACCAGGACATCAGAGTGACTCCTCCAGGCCACACTCTCCTTTAGGCAATTTATACCCAGCAACTCACTTAAATCTCATCACCTCCTTGTGTGGTGTTAGTGGCTTCATGTCCCACTTTACAGATAAGAAACTAGGTTGCAAACTGACAGGAAGCCAAGGAAGGCAAGAAGGGGACTACAGGGACATCTGCCAAGCCCAACAAGAAGTCCTTCTTCCAGTAAGGCAGAGAGCGAGGGAAAGTCCTGAGGGGGCAATGGGAGTGAGGGAGATGATGGGGAGTTTGATGGACTGAAAATCTTACGGCTCCTTAGCCTGGAAATGTGGAGAGTGAAAGGGGGAGTCATCAAAGGCTATAAAATCATGAAGACTAAGGAGAACAGAAACATGGGCTTGTTCACACAACAACAGACTAGAGATGGGAAATGTGAGGAGAAATGAAAAGGGCTAATGGGTTGGATGCAATTGCCTAAGAGAAAATCACCAGAGAAAAAGGCGGCGGCCAAAGTCAAGATTTAGAAGTACCCAAGGAGGACACACGTCTAGTAGACACATTTCTATTAATCCCTGCTAGGTTTCTAGATTTGTGCTAAGCTCTTTCCCATATGATCTCATTTGATCCTACTAACAGCCCCTCCAGGGAGAATGTCGAGTTTTTTCATAACTGCTCTAATAATTGGGGATTTAAATTCAGTGCTCGTGACTGCATTCCACAATCCCCGGCTATTTTCAACTTTTCATGATGCTTCCAAATTCATGCTTACAGTCACTCAGTCTGTTGTGTTTACCTATTTCTCTGGTCCCCTCTCACTCTAATTGAATTTGCAGTAACTCTGCCACTTTGAACAACTGTGTTCACCCAGACTCTTTCTTCTCCTTTCTAGTGAAGCCTCCATCAGTCTCCTTATCTGTTATGGACTGAAGGTTTGTATTTCCCAAAATTCACACGTTGAAACCTTACCCTGTGTGATGGTATTAGGAGGTAGGGCCCTTGGGAGGTAATTAGGATCAGAGGACGTCATGAAGGTGAAGCCCTCATTAATGGGATTAGTGCCCTTCTAAAAGTCATGAGAAGCTTGCTTCCCCTCTCCACCCACTGCCATGTGAGGATACAATGACAAGTCCGTAGTCTGCAACCCAGAAGAGCGCTTCACCAGAACCCAACCACACTGGCACCTTGATCTTGGACCTCCAGCCTCCAGAACTGTGAGAAATAAATTACTTTGTTTATGAGCCACCTAGTCTACAGTATTTTTGTTACATAAGCCTGGGCTATGTAATCCAGGGTTTCCCCCCAAGAAAACCTCAAGCCATAAAGCAAAGAAAGCTATTTCTGTGGGTCCAATAGCAAAGTGCAATGTGGATGGAGGCAAAAGAAGTTTTGAGAGCTAAAATAATAAGCTGCAGGCATTCAGCTATGATAAACATAAGTGTCTTTACTTTGGTTGGAAAAAAATTGTAGATGAATAGGTTTTTCCTGTTAAAAAAGAAAAACTTAGAGAGAAACTTGGTCAACAATAAATCCAATAGGAATCCCCAATTTAATGTAACAGCCAAAAAAGATAAAGTGATTTAGGCCTCGTTAACAGCTAGTATACTCTGGATGAATCAGAACCCACCCCACCCCCAACCCCTACGTGAATATTGCTTTCACTTCTAGAAGCTACGCCTAGAAGAACAAGCCATATAACTTGTTCAAGGCAAGTCACCGCAATAGTAAAGAAACTCAAGCCCTGTCATGTGAGGAATGATTCAAGCTAATGGGAATATTTAGCTTAAAATATTGGCAGGGGGAATAGGGGTGAAGGAGAGGCAACAGTTGCTTTCGATTATGCAAGGGGCTTCCATGTGGAAGAATTGGTTTGTGTTATACAATTCCAAGGAGCAAAATAAGAACCAACAATAACAATAATGAAAGCAGTTACCTTTTATTGTCTTCTTTCTCTGTGCCAGACAGTATGCTAAATACATCATATTGATTACTCCATTTGATTGTCACAACAATCCCAATATTAATGAGTGGGAGTAAGCAAGACACAGATTTAAAGTCAACACACAGAAGAATATTCTAATAATTAGAGTCACACAGAGGCAAAATAGGTCACATCGGAAGATGTTGAGTGTCCTGTGACTGGATATGACCAGTTGTGTGGTAGAAAACCCTAGGTGAGAGGACATTGTTGAGAGAATCCAAGTATCAGATGCGTGGTTGAGTTAGATTCCACTTCAAGTCCCTTCTGGGACTTGTCAGAATAAAAAAGAAGATGTAAACAAGGAAAGGCTAACAGATGATTTTGAATGAATGACACAGAGGAACATGAAATAGACTAGAAGGAGGAATCAAAACTTATTTGAAGGAAAATGAGATGGCAGTATTAGAAATCAAGACATCTTCAGTAACCGAACAACTTCTCATCCCTACGGGATGCTTTCTTTCTGGCCACTTATAATGGCAAAGGTGATGAGCAAACGAGCCCTGGGGCCACGTGCACCCTCCTGGTTTTGTGGAAAAGCTTCAGGTGAGGTGCTGGCTTCTCTAGACCCTTTCAGGACCTGACAGCTCTCAGATTCTAGAACCCAGAAGGGAAGACTCCAAACCCCCACAGTTTCTAACCACTCAACCTGCTAATCCTCTCACTGCTGCAGAGACTAAAAATACATGCATGTCAAAATGGTCTCAGTTAATTTGCTAGGATACAGCCTCGTGTACCTTGAAAGGACTTGGACAGTCCTAAAACCAACCAGCCACAAAGAAAACTTTGGGAAAATGAATAAATTGGAACTCTTAAAAATATTAATGGAGGGGCCAGCCCAGTGGCGTAGTGGTGAAGTTCATCAGCTCCGCTTCAGCAGCCCAGGGGGTTTGTGGGTTCAGATCCCAGGTGTGGACTTACACACTGCTCATCAAGCTGTGCCACAGCAGCTTCCCACATACAAAATAGAGGAAGGCTGGCACAGACGTTAGCTCAGGGACAATCTTCCTCACAAAAAAAAAAATAGTAGTGGAAGTATTTTGGATATTTAGGACAAGATATGTGATGGTGTTAAATTTTAGAGAATCATCTCCAGTGCCCATCTTTATGCTTCTTCCTGCTGTCTGTGCACTCTTTCACCTAAAGGAGCAATCGGATATATTCTCTAAGACGTGTTTTCTACAAGAAAGGAGGAAAGAAGGGACTATGAGAGAGTGGAGTGGAATATGGAGGGGAAGGAGGAAGGGGAGAGGAAAGAAAGATATATCCACAGATAGAGGCAAAGGGGGTGGGGTTGTGCCCCCATAAAGATGATAAGGGGCTAATGGACTGATGATACCTGAGCAACAGGTGTGTGGGTGTCAGTTCTACATGAAGAAGCTCAGAAGACAAGTGGAGAACACAAATGTCAGCTGTCACCAAGCATTGCTTCATCTTACCTCAGAGACAGCAGAAAGAGGAAGGGCAGTTACTATCAAAAGCTAGCATCAAAAAGCCTCTGAGACTGGGGCCTGCCCAGTGATGTAATGGTTAAGTTTGCATGCTCTGCTTCAGCTGCCTGGGGCTCACCAGTTTGGATCCCAGGCATGGACCCAGCACCATGCTGTGGTAGGCGTCCTACATATGAAATAGAGGAAGATGGGCACGGATGTTAGCTCAGGGCCAATCTTCCTCAACAAAAAGAGGAGGATTGGCAGCGGATGTTAGATCAGGGCTAATCTTCCTCAAAAAAAAGCCTCTGAGACCAGATTTTTTCTAAACTACTACTCCAGCACATCAGCTCCCACCTCTTCACTGGGAAAGGCGCTGTCTTGGCCTGAAGTTTTGTCCTGGAAGGGCAGAACTCTCATTTGCTGAATGATGTTTCTAGAAGCAGCCTTTGCCCTAGAACAGCAGCAAAAGGTTGGTGGAAATTCAACACAAGCAAGAATCCTCTCAAAGCAGGTTTTCCAAGTTCCTTTGCATAAATCAGGTTTTTCCCTCCACTTAAACAACAACAATTTGTTTTCCTCTGATAGGTCCTCCTAAATAATGGTTTCATCATTAAACATCTGGCTTCTTCCTAGCAGATTAGGCCTCCAATGAGGAAAGTGTGTTTATAATTCTAATTTGAAACACAGCACATTAATATGCTGATTCTCATAATGTTTGCCTTAACCTGTTTGGAGAAATTATGACTACAAATATCTTGTACACAACACCTCTAACTACCAGCTTGTACAAACAACATAAGAGCCGGAGCGCCTCATCCAGACGATTGGAACCACTTCAGAGGCGATCATGATTAGTGCTTTGGCTGGAAGCCATATTTTACATACAAACTCAGCATCTGTCTCTGAGATGCTATTCTAGGCTAAAAGACCCACCTCCACTGTCACTAATAAGCACATTCAAGAGAGCCAGATGGTCTGACGGGAAGTGCTCTGCCTTTTCCTGAGCTAGGCACACTGGAGGGAGGGAGCCCAAGCAGGCTCCAAGTCATATTTCCTCAGGCTCCAGGTTCCTGCAAGGCTGTGTGCAAACGGGCGCCACTAAAAAAGAATGTAAATGAGGATGCTATTCATTATTTACAGCTGGCACCTTGCCATCCCCTCCTCCTCTGGGCCATGCCTGCCTGTACGAACAGGGAAAGCATCTGACGAGAGCAGGGCAACCCTGGAGGAGTGGGGCCATTGCGAAGCAGTTTCTACCCCTCCACTGAGGATCCTGCGGGCTCAGCACTTCTGGCCCACAGAACAGCTGAGCTTTTCACTTCCTTCCTAACAAAGCACTGGAGTTCTTCGGCCTCCACGTTTATATTGAGTGTCGATTTACAACCTAACCCAAAAACCAGATTTGCTGCTCTATTCTCCTTCGTAGCCAAGGTCCTCTGCCCCATGCCTAGGTTCAAGGAAAGAGGAAAAAAAGTGATGAGTCTATTTAGGGGAGAGACTTACAAGCAAGTTCTAGACTAAACTGGCCAGAAGCTGCATCAAGAGAATGGCTCCTTTCCTTTGGGTGAGTGCATATGTATCTTACGCTGTCAGACTTAAATACTTCACCCGTCCGCATCATCTTTCACTAACTGATTTTAAGCAGCATAAGAGCATGGGCCGTATTTGATATTCATTCTGAATTTCCCCAAAGTGCCAACCTAACACAGTGTCCAGAAGATCATTATAAACCCTTAAACATGGTTTTTAACTCTTTAAGTTAGCTCTTTAATTGACTATAAAATGCATAACTTGGTACTATGACTTGAATCAAATTTATGTCAGCACAAACTGCAAAAACTGAAGATTCTTGTTGCTAGAGTTCCATTAAACTCCTTTTCAATTCCATCTGAGAGTCTTTTCCTTTCATTGATATAATCCTAATTGTTAAAAATAAATAAATAGAGTAGTGGACATGTCTATATGCTCTCTTTCTTGAATATGGGAAACTTTTTCTTGCCTAATGATATAAAACATGCTGGCTGCTAATAGTAGTCTGTACCCTTTGGTCCAAGTGACAAAACCCCAATTCTAAATAGTTTTATCAAAAAAGGGTGGAGGGATGTGTTGGCTTCTGAGTTCCAACTACGAAAAGGGCAGAAAGGCAGCTAGACTCACGGTCAGCTGGATCCAGGGACTCAGAGGCCTTCCCTCCCTCCTCCTACTTCTCTCCCCCTCTATTTCTCTCTTTCTTTCTCTCTCTGTGTTTTTCTCATCTCTGTATCTGCCTGCATAGTTGCTTCGATTTCTCTGGATAATTGGCCCCACAAATCGGAAATATAGCTACAACAAATCCAGGCATCTATCCCTATAGCTACGTGGACAAGACTGAAAAAGACTGCTCTTCTCCATCAGTTCCAGTTGGAAAAGGGAAGGATCCTGACTGGCCTAATGTGAGTCACGTCCCCATTCCTGGGCCAGTCGTGTGAGCAGAAGGGGAGTAAACGATGATTGGCTCAGACTCGGTCATATGCCCATCTCTGTGGCCCAGGAGAGAGAAGCAGGAGGCTCCACCAGTACCGATGGAGGGAGAAATAAGGCTGTTTCCCAAAGATAAGGAGTGCTGTTACCAGGAGAAAGCAGGAAACATGTCTGGGCTAACTAAACACACATCCTCTGTGCCACTTTGGTGGGGGGGAGAAGTTATGCAAAGCCATATTACTTTTTATCATTTCAGATATTTGCAGCAACAAGTTTATTTCTACAACCTTGGAAAAGTGAAGACAAGAATTTGACTCCAAAAAGTATTTTTAATCTTTCCCCAAACAACTTTTCAGAAGTTAAAAAAGTTTTCCATCCCAGCTAATGACACCTCATTTCTAATGTTTTTTTATCGTTTTTCTTTTTACCTTAATTGAAATTTTATGTGCAAAGAGTTTAACAAGGCAAATACTTCTCCAAGGACTACTTATCATGGAAAACATTTGTTCTACCCCCATCACCCCTTTACTCCAGTAACGCACTTTTACTATTTATTTTGGTATTTACTTCCATATCTCTACTAGAAGCATAAATGTTTTTCCTTTTGAGTTTTCCATTTTAGGTATTATCTATTCACTTCCCCTAGTGAAAATAGGTATTTCGCTTTCTCTCTGCCCCAGCTCCCCAACACAAACACATACCACGTATAGGCATACTTCCCAATCCTCTATGCCCCGGACATATTTTTATCATAATTTTGATATGATCATTATTCAATTTTACATTATGCTGATTACGTGAATGCCAGTCCACTGCTGAGTCATGAAGTATATTATCATTTCTTTCTTTCTTCTACAACGTTTTATTTTCCCTAGAGTCAATACTTATCTGGACTTTTTGTTTTGCTTAGTTTTCTTGTTTGCTTAGTTTATAAACTCTCACTACTTTACCTTCAGAATTGTCTCTATGTCCTCAAATTTATTTTTTGACTTAAGTGTCTTTAATTTCAGAGAGAAGCCATCCTCAGTTGTCTGGTGACCCTTAATTGTCTGCTCATATTTAAGATTACAGCACTAACAAGTTGATGGAAGCTCTGAGTATACGGGTTGGGTTGTCAACTCTGGATCTTACCCTGGATCACCTGGCTGGGTTGTTTCACTGAGAGGCCCCCAGTGTTAACATATTTAGATATTTTCTCTTGGACTAGTCAGATTGATCAGAGACTAAGTTCCTAATCTCATGCCTGGAAATAAAGGCTGGCTGCCAGCTTTTGAGGAGTCAAATGGGAGAAGGAAACCAAGTTCTCAAACTCAGGTAATCCTCCTCTTTTCATTATGGAATCTCCACCCTCTTATATGCATTATGTGTCTTAGTTCAACGAATAAACTTCAAATTTTTCTGTTGCATTCAAGGTGGGGAATCATCCAGCTGTTCCAGGCTGCAGAGGGAACAGAGGATTTAACTCTGTGCTGTCCAATACAGTAGCCACTAGCCACTGTAGCTATGCAAATTTAAAGTAATTTAAATTAGGTAAAATTTAAAATTCAGTTCCTCAGTTGCACTAGCCACATTTCAAGGGCTCAATAACCACAAGTGGCTAGCGGCTATTGTATTGAACAGCACAAATACAGAATATCTTCATCATTCCAGAAAGTTCCAGAAAGTTCTATTGGACAAGGCTGGTCTAAATGCTTCTCAAATAGACTTTTGACTAATCCTCATGTTTCAGCCCCACATTCACTGCCACTTCCAGAGATATCTGGTATCCCCAATTTCTGAGCCTACTGGATGTTTTGAGGTGCAAATGTATTTGATTTATTGGCTTTTCCTGCCAGAATGGTTACTCCACAAGAACAGTGGTCTTGGTTTTGTTCATTGATGAATCCAAAGGACCAAAAAGAGCAGCTGGCACATAGTAGGTACTCCATAAATGTTTGTGGAAAGTTAAATAAATGTTTTCCCCACTGCTAACTTAGGATTCAGAGTTCTCAGATCTGCTAAGTCAATTATCTACTCACCTTCCTGCTTTTCCAATTGACAAAATATTGTTAATGTCTCCACTCCCACTCTGTTATTGTGAGTCTATGCCTTACTGCCATTTCAGAGGGCTCTCAGGAGGGCACAGAGATAAACATTTATATTTAATCACCATTTTTAACCAGAAGTATATTTCTAAATGAAAAAGAGGGAAAAATAATTTTAGGATACCAAATTTTTAAAGGAAAGGATCATATAGTTTTTCTTGAACAAAAGTCTGAAACAAATACAAGAGAAGCCAAAACAATATTCAGACTATATTCAAAAGAAGAAAAGATTGAGACAGCATTAACTATATTCATATGAAAAAAGTCAACCTATAGTTTAGGAAAATAAGTTTTTCATGGTTTTCTCACATTATTATAATGTAATACATGTTTATTGTAGAGCATTTAAAGCAGTAGTTCTTTTAAAAAATTGACAGACTCATTTGAGAATCAGATACAATTTATAGGTTTGGGGCAGGCCTGGTGGCATAGTGGTTAAGTTCACATGTTCCAGGTCGGTGGCTGGGGGTTCGCTGGTTTGGATCCTGGGTAAAGCCATACACACTGCTCATCAAGCCATGCTGTGGCAGTATCCCACATAGAAGAACTAAAAGGACTTGCAACTAGGATATACAACAATATATGGGGAGAAAAAAAAATTACAGCTTAAGAGACCCCATCCATGAGGGTCTGTAGTGAATATGTGATATTCATTTCAGCTGCTAGTATCTGAACCTCTTACCACACTTGGGGAGCTCCACACCTGGTGAGTCAGAACATACTCCACCACAGAAAGAAATAGGCACTTTCCTGGCTTCCCTTGCAGCTATAGTGCAGGAATAGGTCAAGCTTTGTTAATACACCTGACCTAGACCCAGAATTGGAAGCTAGTGACCCAAAGAACCAGGGAGGGCTCAGGACCCATTGGGCTTGAGGGTCAGCAGCACTCTGCTGTCGTTGATCAGTTCTGCAGCCTAACTGGAGGAAAAATTTCTGATCATAGAGCCAGCTCCAAGCCTATTCTTGGTTCCTATCCAGTATCCTTTTAATAGACTCCTTTCTGAAACAATAGGGAAAAAAAATCAAGAAACTAAGAGCTGGTTCTTTGAAAATATAAACAAAACTGACCAACTTTTAGCTAGACTCACCAAAAAGAGAGAAGGCTCAAATAAAATCATAAATGAAAGAGGAGAAATTACAATGGACACCTCAGAAATACAAAAGATTATAAGAGAATACTACAGAAAGCTATACGTCAACAAATTGGATAATCTAGAAGAAATGGATAAATTCTTAGATTCATACAGCCTTCCAAAACTGAATCAAAAAGAAATAGAGAATTTGAATACACCAATCACCAGTAAGGAGATCGAAACAGTAATCAAAAACCTCCCAAAAAGTAAAAGTCCAGGACCAGATGGCTTCCCTGGTGAATTCTACCAAACATTCAAAGAAGACTTAATACCTATCCTTCTCAAACTCTTCCAAACAATTGAAGACGAAGGGAAGCTTCCTAACTCAATCTATGAGGCCAACATTACCCTGATACCAAAACCAGACAAGGACAACATAAAAAGAAAATTACAGGCCAATATCACTGATGAACATTAATGCAAAAATTATCAACAAAATACTAGCAAATTGAATACAACAATACATTAAAAAGATCATACATCATGATCAAGTGAGATCTATTCCAGGGATGCAGGGATGATTCAACATCCACAAATCAGTCAACATGATACAACACATTAACAAAATGAAGAATAAAAATCACATGATCATCACAATACATGCAGAGACAGCATTTGACAAGATGCAGCATCCATTTATGATAAAAACTCAAAATAAAATGGGTATAGAAGGAAAGTACTTCAACGTAATAAAGTCCATATATGACAAACCCACAACTAATATCATTCTCAATGGAGAAAAACTGAAAGCTAAGAACAGGAACCAGACAAGGATGCCCACTGTCACCACTCTTATTTAACATAGTATTGGAAGTCCTAGCCAGAGCAATCAGGGGAAAAAAAGAAATAAAAGCAATCTAAATTGGAAAGGAAGAAGCGAAACTCACTATTTGCAGATGGCATGATTTTATATATAGAAAACCCTAAAGAATCCACTAAAACACTTTTGGAAATAATAAATGAAAACAGTAAAGTTGCAGGATACAAAATCAACATACAAAAATCAGTTATGTTTCTATACACTAACAATGAAGTAGCAGAAAGAGAAATTGAGAATACAATCCCATTTACAGTTGAAACAAAAAGAATAAAATACCTAGGAATAAATTTAACTAAAGATGTGAAAGACCTGTACCCTGAAAACTATAAAACATTGTTGAAAGAAATTGAAGAAGACACAAAGAAATGGAAAGATATTCCGTACTCTTGAGTTGAAAGAATTAACATAGTTAAAATGTCCATATTGCCTAAAGCAATCTACAGGTTCAATGCAATCCCTATCAAAGTCCCAATGACATTTTTCACAGAAATGGAACAAAGAATCCTAAACTTTATATGGAACAACAAAAGGCCTCGAACAGCCAAAGGACTCCTGAGAAAAAAGAACAAAGCTGGAGGGATGACACTCCCTGATTTCAAAATGTACTACCAAGCTATAGTAATCAACAGCATGGTACTGGTACAAAAACAGATACACAGATAAGTGGAACAGAATTGAAAGACCAGAAATAAAACTACACATCTATGGAGAGCTAATCTTTGACAAGGGAGCCAAGAACAAATAATGGAGAAAGGAAAGTCTCTTAATAAATGCTGTTGGGAAAACTGGACAGCCCCCACGCAAAAGAATGAAAGTAGACCATTATCTTATACCACAGACAAAAATTAACTCAAAATGGATTAAAGACATGAAGGTAAGACCTGATGCCACAAAACTTCTGGAAGAAAATATAGGCAGTACACTCTTCGACATTGGTCTTCGCAGCATATTTTCAAATACCACATCTCACCAGGCAAGGGAAACAACAGAAAAATAAATGGGACTACATTAAACTAAAAAGCTTCTGCATAGCAAAGGAAACCATCAACAAAACAAAAAGACAACCTAACAATTGGGAGAAGATATTTGCAAACCATATATCTAATAAGGGGTTAATATCCAAAATATATAAAGAATTCATACATCTCAACATCAAAAAACAAACAACCCAATTTAAAAAAATGGGCAAAAGATCTGAACAGACATTTTTCCAAAGAAGATATACAGAAGGCCAACAGGCACATGAAAAGATGTTCAACATCACTAATTTTTAGGGAAATGCAAATCAAAACTACAATAAGATATCACCTCATGCCCATCAGAATGGCTATAAGTAATAAGACAAGAAATAACAAATGTTGGAGAGGATGTGGAGAAAAGGGAACCCTCATGCACTGCTGGTGGGAATGCAAACTGGTGCAGCCACGATGGAAAACAGTATGGAGATTTCTCAAAAAATTAAGAATAGAACTACCATATGATCCAGCTATTTCACTGGTGAGTATTTATCCAAAGACTATGAAAACACAAATGTGTAAAGATATATGCACCCCTACGTTCAATGCAGCATTATTCACAATAGCCAAGACTTGGAAACAACCTAAGTGCCCATCAAGGGACAAACAGATAAAGAAGATGTGGTACATATACACAATGGAACACTACTCAGCCATAAAAAAAGATTAAATCATGCATTTGCGACAACATGGATGAAGCTTGAGGGTATTATGCTAAGTGAAACAAGTTGGAGGGAGAAAGTCAAACATCGTATGATCTAACTCATAAAAAGAGGACAACAACAACAACAAACCAACACATAAATACAGAGATTAGGTTGGTGGTTACCAAAGAGGAAAAGGAGAGGGAGGAGGAAGAAAGAGGTGACTGAGCACATGTGTCTGGTGATGGATGGTAATTAGTCTGTGGGTGGTGAATATGATGTAATCTACACAGAAATCAAAATATGATGTACACCTGAAATTTATATAATGTTATAAACCAATGTTACCTCAATTTAATAAAATAGGTTCTTTTTCAGTTTAAAAGATGCAGAGTTAGTTTTCTATAACTAGCAAATAAGGACCCAGACTGTAAAGAATTCAGACATGCCATGTTAGAAAACTCTGGTTTAGGGGCCGGCCTGGTGGCTTAGTGGTTAAGGTCATGTGCTCTGCTTCAGCAGCCCAGGGTTCATGGGTTCAGATCCTGGGCACGGACCTACACACTCCTCACCAAGCCATGCTGAGGCGGCATCCCACGTAGAAGAACTAGAAGGACCTACAACTATGTACTGGGGGGCTTTGGGGAGAAAAAAAAAAGAAGAAGATAAGCAACAGATGTTAGCTCAGGGCCAATTTGCCTCACCAGAAAGCATACCTTAAAAAAAAAAAAAGAAAGAAACCTCTGGTTTAGACACAGAACAGTATAAGAAATATATAACCCAACATTTTTAAAAAGAAGAGTAATTTTCTAACATTTACATAATGATTTTCCAGGAAATTTAGTCAAAAATCTTAGATTATTTTAGTGGAATTATTCTGCAGCATTAATGCAAGGAGTTAGTATAGACTCACAAACTAATAATGTGAAGTTTCTCTTTGGCCAGGAAACCCATGGAAGAGTGGACATTGTAGGTTGGGGATTCTTGGCCATTTTCTTCACTCAGAAAAAAATATACACTTGATAAATTGTCACCAGTATTCTAAGGCCTGGCACCACAAGGCCTGGAGAATCTTATCTCAAATGATAATTTATACAAGTTGAAACAAGAGACAACTATAGAAAAATGGAGCTTTTACCTCTTGCTCTCCATCTCGAGAAATTATGCATGCTTCCTACTTAATAACATTTCTTTAAAAAATAAAGCCCAGCTTTTAATGTCCCCAAACAGAAAAAGTTGTGTATGGATGTCATCAACACCAATTAAACAAGAGAGGAAACAGTCACTAGGGGTTATCCATGGAGCTTGGTTATGGAGGAGCCTTATTCTGGTCCACCCCCCCATCACGTGGGTTTCAACTACTCAGCTTGAACTTTTTCAGCAGAGTGCTGAAAAAACAGTGTATTCATTGATTATTACTTATTATCTTGAGAAAAAGCGAGAACTTTCGTTGTCAAAATTCTCTTTTGACTGTCCTCTGTTCTTGGGGACCTGAGTGTTCTATTTTCTGCCTAATATAAAAGAATCAACTTGGAAAAAAGTGATATTTGCACAGCCTCAAAGTATCTTCCAAAATATTTATCAATTACTGTGTGATTTTAATATATGTCACAAATTTTCAGATACTCCTCCCCCCCTCTCCTTTGTGTAGGCTGGACTTAGTGACTCACATCTAATGAATACAGTACAGAAAGGGAGAAATTGCAATTTTACAGCTGAGAAACCTGGCAGACACCACGTTAACCAAGTGACCAGGGCTCACAGGGCCAGCGATAAGTCATGTCGATAGCCTGCACTCCCCCCCAGGATGGAATAAGCGTACTTTGACCTCTGTGGCATTCCTCCCCAAAATCCATAATCCAGTCTAATCAAGAGAAAACATCAGACAAACTTCCATTCAGCGACATTCTACGGAATCCTAAACATACTCTTCAAAAGAGCCAAAGTCATGAAAAACAAGGAAAGACTGAGAAACTATCACTGACTGGAGGAGACATGACAACTACACGCATGTGGTCTTCTGGATGGGATCCTGGAAAGAAAAAGAACATTAGTGGAAAAATTGGTGACATTGGAATAAAGTCTGTAATTTAATTAAGGTATTGCACCAATGTTAATGTCTTAGTTTTGATAAGTGTGCCATGGTTATGTGAGATGCTGTTACCATCAGCCAAAGCTAAGGGAAGGGTATACAGGAACTCCCTGGACTGTCTTTGCAGCTCTTCCGTAAATCTAGGACTTTTTAAAAATTAAAAGAACCAATTTATTAAATAAGGCTTGGGTAAGACCAGAGATCCCTAAAATATTACTTTAGGGAGAAGTATTTCAAGGAACACGATTAAATTCATGCTTTATCCAGATTTATGACCTACATTTCAGCAGGGCGTAGCAGTGTTTTGCTGCACAGAAAGTCCATCTATGTCTTTCTCTGTGTAGCACTGTATATTTGTGGCCTTTCATACCCATTCCAGAAGCATTAATCTCTCTTGTGTCAAAGATCTATATATTCTGAGCTCCAGAAGACGTGTGCAGAAAGACCTGTGTTCCAAGGCAAGTTAGCTCCCAAGATCAAGCCCCTCAGCAATATGGGACAAGATTATTAATTTTAAAGGCATAGTTGGGACCTATTTTCCTCTGAAGGGTCTGCTTGCTATAACCATAATTTCAAGTGGTCTTCTAAGAATCCCATTTTAAAATAGTATAAGACATTACATCAATTCTATCTTGATTATTATTAAAATGCACCCTTCCAAACCAAGCCAGCAGGCCCACTCCACCAGCTGAAGTAAGTTGGGGGTGGAAAAGATGCTTGCTTCAGCTTTATTTCCCAGAGCTATTCATAGACAAGGGCTGTGACGTCACACCTCATTTATGGTTCTGCTTTCACTCAGTGGGTATGTTTATCGAGCAACCGCGTTTGGCCATTCACTGTCCTAGGCACTAGAGATACCAAGATTAAAAAGATACAATCCTTGATATAACTACTTTGGCACATGTTTGGTAATGTCTGGTAAGTGTGAACCTGCATATATTTTCTACCCAGATGTCCTACTTCCAGCTATATAGATACTAAAGCCAATCTTGCATGTATGCCAGAAGTCATAGGCAAGAACATTCCTAGGGGCCTTTGTCATAATTGCAAAACCTAGAAACAAGTCATCGACAATAGATTCAGTAAATAAAATATGATGTATTAATAAAATGGAATTTATACAACCATGAAAAAAATGAATGAACCATGACAACACATATCAACAGAATAAGTCTCATAAACATAATCATGAAAGAAAGCGGCAAGTCACAAATGTATACAAACAGAACAATTCCATTTATATAAAGTTCAGAAACAGACCTAATTAAACAACATATTGCCTACGGATACATACTTAGGCGGCATTTTAAAAAGCCATAAAGAAAAGCAAGTTAATAATTAACATGAAATTCAGGATAATAGTTACCTATAGGGGGTGGCAGAAGCAGATGAGACCAAAGAGGGACATACAGGGGATTTCTGAGGACTGGCAAAGCCCTGTGTCTAAGGCCTGAGTGATAGACACATGGGTGTTTGATTTTGTGGTGATTTCTTTAAATTTCACCTATACATTTTAAACACTCTTTAGTGTGTATGCTACACTTCATAAAAGTATGTTTAAAATGTGCCATAATGAAAGTAAAAAGAGACACTGTAATAGTAATGGTGTGATGAGCTCCTTGTCTCCAAGTACCCGTTAAAAACTTGGTGCAGGGCCCAGACTGGCGGCATAGCGGTTAAGTTCGCACACTCCTCCTTGGTGGCCCAGGGTTTGCCAATTTGGATCCCAGGCATGCATCTACACACTGCTCATGAGGCCATGCTGTGGCAGCATCCCACATAAAAAATAGAGAAAGTTTGCCACAGATGTTACCTCTGGGACAATGTTCCTCAAGCAAAAAGAGGAAGATTGGCAACAGATGTTAGCTCAGGGCCAATCTTCCGCACCAAAAAAAAACTAGGTGCAATATAGCAGCAGTGCTAGGACATTTTTATACGAAGTCAAAAGGAGAGAAGAGTCAACTCTGCCTGAGCAATCAGAGAAGGCTTTAAGGAGGAGATGACCCTTGAGCTGATAGCAGTTATCCAGACACAGCACCATAAAAGGATCCTAGGGAAGGAGCTCACAAAAAGGCCCAGAAAGTTGAGGGAATATGCCACTTGCAGGAAAATTAAGTCATGTGTTCTGGCTGCTTTTGAAAGGTCGCGGATGTAGCTAGAGAGGGAGGCAAGGGAAGGTTAGTAAAATATTCCTTGCCAAAAGAGGAGTTTGGACCCCATTCTGAGAAGCAGTGAAGTTTATCCATCACAGCAATGCTTCGTTCATTCTAGGGGGTTGGGGGAGGAATGATGGTCCACGCTGAGACTACAGAGGGAGAGCAGACCACAGCCATCCACACGAGAGATGTGATAGTTTAAATGAGAGCAGGAAATAGGGGACCAGGGAGGGAGTCTAGAGAGACTTGATCAATGATATTTGTTGAGTTGGATGTTGAGATGAGGAAATGGGAGGCATCTAGGATGGTCCTCAAGAATCTGGTTTAGATCAGCAATTCAGAAGGAAGATAAGAATTCAGTGGTAGGAGCGCAGGGTGTCGGTGGGAGGGGTTTTCCTTCATTGAGGGGAAGAAAAAGGAGACAGACGATGAGCCGAAGTTAGCATCTAATGGCTCAGTTAGCACTGAAGTTGTGTGGAAGCAGCCATCCGATGCTCAATAGCCTGCGCACAGAGTCAAGGAAAATTAAAAGAAAAAACACCGGCTAGTGTGTCTCTTTATGTACAGTGAGGCAAGAGGCAGAGTCCCATAGCAATAGTGGAGTTCTGAAATTGTCTCTGGTTTTAGGAATCTATGTCATCGTTGTTCACCTTGGTCAAGCAGGGACTGGAGCAGCAAATCATAGAAGACAGGGCACAGATCTTGTCAATACCAGAGAAGTGGGGCTCTCCTTGGGTACCAACAATGTGTTTTTTCCCATGAAGTTGTCAAATTATAGTTTTGATTTCATGTGTCTTTAATAAATGCAAAAGTGTAGAGGATTCCCTAGGCACTTGAAGTGAGAATATCCTTCAGTTAAGCTTTGACCGGCAATCTCAACTTAGTATTTGCAATCCAGCTAGTATTCATTCGCTCAACCCCATTCTCCAAAAATATTGCTCTATGAAAATCTAAAGCATCTCCTCCTATTACAAGGACTCTGAATGGCTGCCCAGCTCATGGGTTGTTTTACGGTGGGAGGATGGGCGGAGAGGAAGAAGGGCTGCCCCACTGGCTGCTGTGCAGACACAGGATGATCAGAAGGGGTGAAGCAAGCTGGTACCTAAGGCTCAAAGATACAGATCCTCCATTTCCCCCATGATCGTCAGAAAAAGCAGTGGAAACATCTGTCTTTGTGTCATCCCTTGATGCTCAACATTTCACTTCTGTAAAAATAGTTGTGGGTGTAGAAAAACATATCAAGATGTTGGTAAATAAACATTTGCATTCATTCTAAATACTGGGAACTGGTGGAAGAAACAGAATGAGAAGCTGCAGTGAGCGCATTGAAGGAAAATGGCTTTCCCTGAGCCCCAGGCAACCGTAGATTCAATTTTTCCAAAACTCACTGCAAAACTGGGAGAGGAGGAGCACAGGAGGATCGAGGGACTTGGAAGGAAGAAGGCAGATTCTAACGATGAAGTTCATGAGTGCTTTACACACTTGCTTACACACACACTCATACACATTTTCATTTCCTCACGTTGTTGAGACACAAGCCCACCTACAAGGTATAATTTTTTCTTTTTACATGGCATTCCCCACTCAACCCCCTCAAAAAAAGTCTGCTTCAAAACATGTACCACTTCTGCCAATTATGGCAATACCATCCCCTCCATTGTGTTTTGGTTTGGAATTTTGAATGTACTGTAATGCAGATGCACCATGGGAAAAGGCAACATTTCAACACTCCCCTCCCAGGGGGGTGGAGAAAGCATGAAACAAGCAACTGAGAATAAAGGGAAAAAAATTTGACCCACTGCCTAGTTGTGTCTGGCGCCATCTCTCGACACAGTGATGCTATTACCAAAGCACTTTGCATAAGTTATGCCCTTTAATCGTCACAGCAAACCTCTGTTACTGCATTATCCCTATTTACAGACCACGAAACAAGCGCAAAGCTGGTGAAGTCAAAAACTTGGCCAAGATCGCACAGCAAGTAAGAAGGGTAGAAGCAGGACTCAAACCCAGCCAGCCTGTCCAAGGGCATCCAGCCATAGTCACCATGCCCACCTGGCTTCATACCCTGGGAGGGAGAGTTTCACACCCACAGAGCACAGGGGAAGGAACACCAGGCACACACAGATCAATCAAGAGGGGGTGGGGAGGGGAGAATTCCAGTGTACTGGGAAATAAGTACTTTTATTTAATCTAAACATTGGGTAGCATTGCAGAAGAACACTGAGTGAGGGATTAACTCAGAAAAGAGTCTTCCAAGCCAGCAATAGTGAAATTTAGGGGGCCAGACTCTCCTGGGAACAGGGTGTTTTTGACAAGTCATTTGTTCTCAGAACTAAACAGCACACAGGGACAGAAACAGACCAGGGGTCAACTAGATTTCTCAGATCAACACTAAAGCTTCAGAGCTCAAAAATACTGATCAATAGAATCAATGAACTTCCCAAAACTTGCTTTCTTCAGTGGTGGATAGTCAAAAGAATATTCACATAGGATTTAGAAGATTGGGTTCAAATTCCTGTTCAACTGTCACTGGCTGTGTGTCTTCAAGCAAACAGCAAAAACCTGAGAGGCAAATGTGGCAAGTGAAAAATAAAATTCCAAAAAAGAGCACTAGCCTTCAGAAAACTGGTCCAAATCACTATGGCCAAGTCACAGCTGAGCCCTGTGCAAATGGGCTCCTCGTGCCTCCCTCACAGAGCTGCTGTCCATGCGGTCACAGGTGCAGAGGCGCCAGGATAACTCACAGGGATTACGTGAAAGGACAGCACCTGCCTCCACCCCCCCAAGAAAAGAGGGAGTCACACCAGGAGGTCCTTCAAAATCCCTTCTTGGTCAATCTTTAGTCAATGATCCTTTAGCGAAAGGAGCCAATAAACTGCTTGCTCCTGTTGAGCGTCTACTAGGTGACAAGCAGGGCCAGCTTCAGGGTGTAGAGACTGTGCCATCACGCAGGGCCCTGCACTTAGAAGGGCTGGCATTGGGATTAATGCCCTGCTGTCACTGTCTTCATATTCTTAATTTTTGAACAAGGATCCCCACATTTTCACTTGTACTGAGTCCTGCAAATTACGTAGCAGGCCTAGTGCACAGCACCATGCTTAGCATCCAGCACACAGCGATAAAAACAGACCAGCATGCTCAAGGAACTCCAAGCAAGTATATTACTTTGGAAGCGAATCCTACAAAACAAACATGACACTTAAGGAAAGATATTAACTTGCATATTTTATTCCTCAGCCCAACCTTAGATTGAAAGTTCCAAAGATTAAAGTGGTTATTTACCCTCAGGACAGGTCCTGGCTTGCTTGCAGATGAAACACACACACACACACACACACCCCGCCCCCAGACTCACCCAGCTGCACCCTTCTGAGGTGAGATGTCTTCCTGGATTCTCACAGCTCTTTGAAGCACGTCCACCTGGCCACGCCATGGACAAATGAGCGCCTACAGCAGAAGTTCTCATAGTGAGGTCCCCAGCCAGGCAGCATCACCTGGGAGCTTGTTAGAGATGCAAATTCTCAAGTCTCACCCCAGACATACTGAATCAGAAACTCTGGGCTTGGCACCCAACACAAGCCCTCCAGGTGATTCTTTTGGCCCTGAGCTAACATCTGTTGCCAATCTTCCTCTTTTTTTCTTCTCCCCAAAGCCCCCCAGTACATAGTTGTATATCCTTGTTGTGGGTTCTTCTAGCTGAGCTATGTGGGACACTGCCTCAGCATGGCCTGATGAGCGGTGCTAGGCCCATGCCCAGGATCCAAACTAGTGAAAACCCGGCCCCCGAAGAAGAGTCATGAACTTAACCACTGGGCAATGGGCCAGCCTCCCTCCAGGTGATTCTGATGCGTGAGCTGAAGTTGAGAACCACTGACCTAGATAATCAAATTTAATCACTTTGAAATTGGTTTGATATCTTTTCTTTCTCCTTTTTTGGGTGGGGAGGTGTGTTGGGGGAATCGGTGGGGTTGGGCCTTCCCAGCAGCCTCCCGCACACCACTGCAATTGCTGGCAGTTCCCGAAGATCCAGATCTCTTTGTGTGTTTCCCACAAAATTCAATTTAACTCACACGCTTTGTTTTTGCCTGTTCATTCAAGACACAATGCAGCCGGGAGTCGCTTGTGAACAAACATCCTATTTGCACATGTCAAGTATCTGATTCATTTAGACTTATCCCAATTGCCTAATGTCTGCGACAGAAGCCTCCGTGATATTCTTGATCTGAACAGCTGAGTTAATGCCCTTGGACAAAGGGGCCTGGTGTTTGGGGGAGCTCCCCTGGGCCTGAGAGCCACAAAGAGAAGCTTGTTGAATGCACACATAAAAAGAGAAGAGATAGGAGGCAGAGACTGTGATCTTTACGACCCTCTGATTGTGCTATCAGTTACTTAAAGCATAAATCAGCCCCCGACCTAACAAAATACTATTTTACTTCCTTTTACTCCATATTTTATCTTTTATAGCCAATAAAACATAAAAACCCTTCAAAGGTTATGTTCTCATCAATTTTTGCACTAAATGACAATAAATTAAGCGGAGGTTACTGCAGCAGCAACAGAGACGTCAGCTTGAAACTTTCTTGAAATACCATCCTCCTCTCCCACCATCGGAGCTGAGAGCTGCTGGTCAGAGACTTTTCTATTAAAACTAAAGCCCAAATTCGGAAGAGCATTGCCATTCTAGTTCTTTAAGAGTTAGATAGTGTCTAGCCTTTTCTCTGGTTTCTTAAAAATCTGCTGTGGGGGCTAAGAAATAAAAAAGAATGTAACAACATGGAAACCAATATTTTCAGGTACGAAAAAGAAAAGCCACCCTCTGCCAAAGCACTTCGAGTCCAACATCTTCCAGTTCTCATCAGAATAAAAAGTCTCGCAAACCTCCCCAACGTTAAATAGATGTATAGACTCAAAATTTACTTTTCATGTATATAAAAGTCATTTGACCACGACGTGTCAAACTACCATTATATGAGTTAGTATTAAGCACTTACAACAATACCTGGCACAGAGCAAGGGCTCAGCAAGTGTTGGTTATTGTTCTTATTCATTCTCATTGTTGTTGCTGCCCTTCCTGTTATGCGCTAGTATGTGCTAAGTATATACAATCACAAGCAAAACAGATGTGGCTCTTCTGCTCCCATGAAGCTCACAGGCAAGTGGCAAAGACAGATATCAATCAAATAGTCACACAAGAAAATGTGGATTGCAACTGTCACAATTAAGATACAACCCATTTGTGGTTGGGGGGCACTAACGAAAGCCCAGAGTAGGTTCATGTCATTTATAATCTTGAAACCTCTTGGAAGTATAATTTGGACCAAATCATGACCCTTCCTCAGATGTTTCTCAAGATCCTTCTGTATTACTATGCAAATTCCAAATGTAAAGCATCCAAAAGATTTATAAACAAATACTCATATTTCATTCCTATATCGCTCAACATCAGAAACATTTCCCCAATTTTGTAGCTTAGAACTGATGTTTTTTTCATACTGTTAACATTTCCAAATACAGAAACCGGGGTATTGCAAGAAACAAGCCTATGTTCAGACACATTCAATGAATCTTCCATGAATTTTCTTATAACTTTATGAATTATAATTCATTCATAAATCACTTATAAGCCAAATTAAAGCTAAAGTTTACTCTTAAGTAAAATATGCAAATCGCTTTCTTGAATCTCATGACTATTTCTAAACAATACGAACTACTTTGATAAGAATATTTTTATTCCCTTCTTTTTTTTTAAGCTATAAAATAGATTTTCTGGTGACTTCACTTACAGTTAAGAGAAAGAAAATACATGACCACAGAATGTGGAGACCCATTCTTAAATAGAATCTGTTTACCAAAGAGAACTGGGAACATTCACAAAAGCCCAGGGGTGTGTCCACCAGCTCTGTGCCATGCGTGAAGTTGTGGGGATGGTCTGAGGGGTTCTTCATAGCACTGCAGGAGGGCCTGGGCTCTGGTCCAGGGACCCACGTGTGGATTCCATCTCCACCTCTTTGTGTCCGAACTTGGGGCAAGTAGCTTAGCCTTCTTCAATTTCAATCTCCTGCCCTGTAAAATGGGTACCGACCTCACAAGGAAGCAGTGAGGACTGGGTGAAAGAATGCTTGCGAATGCTTCTTAGCATGATGCTGAAACAGAGGGAGCGCTAGTTAGCAGTAGCTCAAGCCTCCAAACTCTGTCTCCTAATGAGACAAGATCCCAAGTTACAACTACACTAAAACAAACAAACTAGGACCCAGAACCTTGTTTCCACTGCCCATGAACTTCCACTTGAGCACAACAGTCTTCTAGGAGTCCCCGAGGGCCACCCCACTGGAGCAGATGGTGAGCAGCTCCTGGGAAGCACATTTCCTCCGAGCCTTTATAGATCTCCATGGCCTGACCTCCTGACACGTTCAGTCCTGGCCAGCACCTCATGGAACAATTTATTACCAGAATAGAGATGACAGCTAAACCAATCAGTCAAGCAGAACTTTGCCCTCCACAGTTACACCATCAAGCACATTACCTATATCCAATAGCAATCAATTCCTACTTTCATCCCATTGGCCACTCATAAAGAATCAAACAAACTTCAAACAGTCGTCCAAAACCCTTGTATTCATCCATTTAAAATACTAATTAACTGCCTGCTGCATGCCGAGCTCCATGCTAGGCCCTAGAGATAAAGATAACGCAGTCTCAGTCTTGGAGGAGGAAGACTTCTAAAAGATCATTTTAACATAATCTAGTCAGTACAGTGAAAAAGTTGCATGCAAGGGCCGGCCCCATGGCCAAGTGGTTAAGTTCATGCACTCCACTTGGGCGGCCCAGGGTTTCGCCGGTTCGGATCCTGGGTGCGGACCTGGCACCGTTCATCAGGCCATGCTGAGGAGGCGTCCCACATGCCACAACTAGAAGGACATACAACTAGAAGATACAACTATGTACTGGGGGGCTTTGGGGAGAGAAAAAAAAAAGAGGAAGATTGGCAATAGATGTTAGCTCAGGGCCAATCTTTAGGAAAAAAAAATCTGAAAAAAAAAGTTGCACACAAGATGACAAAATGTTTTTCCTTTTAGGAATTTTGCCTGGGAAGTAAAATATTCAAGACAAAGAAAAAAAATGCTCTTCCAAAATAACAATTATTTTGCCACCTTTGATTAGCTAATTAATACACTTCATTTATAAAAGAACCATAAAAAGAAGATAAGCAAAAAGAAAAATATAACCTTTAATCTTACCATCTGAAATAACTACTGTTAACATTTAGCTTCATAGCCTTCTGGATTTTAAAATACGTATCTATTTCTAAAATAGATGAGATCGTTTTATACAAAGTATGGTAACCTGAGTTTTTTACTTGTCAAATATACATAAACATATTCCTGGAGGATTAAATGCTAGTCTAATTTATCATTTTAAGCAATTGCAGAGTATTTCACTATAGGTTTCATAATTTCTCTAACTATCCTCTACTGTTAGATATTTAGACGACTTTCAATTCTTTTAGCTATCATAAACGATATGACATTCTAATTCATGCATCTTTTCAAACTGGTCCAATTGTTGCTCCAGATAACTTCCTAGAAAGTGGAATCATTGCATCAAAGGGTACACAAATTTTTAAGACTTTGATACCTATTACCAAATTGTCCTTCAGAAAAGTTGTACATTAAATACCACCAATTTGGGGCCGGCCCCATGGCCAAGTGGTTAAGCTCACGCTCTCCACTTGGGTGGCCCAGGGTTTCGCCAGGACGGATCCTGGGCGCGGACAGGGCACCACTCGTCAGGCCATGCTGAGGCGGCATCCCACATAGCACAACCAGAGGCACTCACAACTAGAATACACAACTATGTACTGGGGGGCTTTGGGAAAAAAGAAGAAGAAGATTGGCAAGAGATGTTAGCTCAGGCACCAATCTTTAGAAACAAAAAATACCACTATTTCCCCACACCTTCACACTCACGGTAAAGCATCACTCCTTTTACTCTTTACATTTCGCATTTTTATATTTTAATATATCTACCTTAGCTAAAGATGTTTCTTGCAAGAACATCTTTTTTAGAAGTAGTTATGACACTTGCTGAAATGAGGCAGCTGCCCAGTCATTCCAGTTTGGGTTTGGGGCATCGGTGCTTCTCAAACTCTACCACACATAGAAATCCCCTGGGGATCAAACTGAAATGCAGATTCCAATTCAGTAAGTCTGGGGTAGAGACTGAGATGTTGCATTTCTATCAAGCTCCAAGTGATGCCAATGCTGCTGGTCCACAAACTACCCTTTGAGGAGTAAGGAGCACAATTCTCTTAAGGCCCCTCCCAGGCCCTGAAAGATGCCCCCGTTTCCCCAGCAGCTTCCTCCTCAAGGTACCCCGCAGGAGGAAAATTATCGTACACTAATGCCTCGCATGATCTTGAACAACTCACTGAGCTTCAAAGGGCCTCAGTTTACCCATCTGTGCAATGAAAAGCTTAGAGTATCTGGCCTTTAAGTTCCTTCCATCCATCTTCAATAGTGAAAGGAGGCGCCCCTGCCCAACTAGCACTAGGTGCCTCCTAAGTTCCCTCTCACTGGACAATTGTGAATGCCTTCTTCCCTCCACCCGACAGGACCTTGCTTCTAAGTGTGAGACCAACCGAGGAGCTGCCATGCAAGCAGCTGGTGACAGTCACATCCCATGGAAAAAGCACCCTTGAAAGGGGACACGCCACTCCAACTGACATGTCTCCTGGCAGGTCCTGCTCATAACAATGGACATCATTTTCTCTCCCCAAAAGGAATAGATTTAACAAGAACCGAAGGCTAATTCGCCCATTAAAGAAACAAAGAGTGGGCTGAGGGAGGAGAGTGACAGAAATACTGCATCTGTAAATTCCTTGCCAAAGGGCCCCGAGAAGTCAGCTCCCGGCAAGGGGAGTTCCAGCGTCCTCGAGACTATTTCACTTGTCATGGCTACTCCCTTCTGTTCTGTTTTCCCTCTCGTTTGTCTGCAACACTGAAAGGTGGACAGAAGCAAAACACGATCCTTAATGCCTGAGCTGATGGAGAGAGTGTCTAAAATGCTGTAGAATCTATAGACATACGTTCTTATTTATCAATAATACGAAAACGCTGCAGTTCTCGTTCTGTAAGAACACTAAACGTGTGTTCTCTACTCTAATAGAAGACAGATTTTAATGCTCCTTAGTTCAATTAAGTTATCAAAAAGACCACGAAAGATTGTTTAATTCTCTGTTTCTGAAAGATGGAGCCAGAATGATTTATTTTTAGTAACAATGCACTTTTCCCCCCAAACAACCTTTCTTCCTCCTGCCTCTTTCCATTGACTGGCAGAGAGTTTAATTTGTTCACAAAATTCTTTTTCTCACTTTTGTTCCCTTTAGCTTCCTTTAAACAGCTCCTAAGTATTTTTTGACTCCTAAGTGAACTTTTTAAAAAAGTACCAATCTTCATATATATATGTATATAGTGGAGGATATCAAAGAGCTATGAAAACTTGGGGGGAAAATGGAAAAATGCCCTAAGAGATATATCAACCCAAACCAAGTTGTGGTCCTTGTTTGGATCCTGATTGAAGTAAACCAACTGGAGAAAAAACCCAACCAAACTCTTTTGCTTTTCTCTCCTACAGATGCTATCCTGTCCTTCTTTCCAGTGCTCCCACAAAGTCAGGGGGCTTTTGTTTCTTAACTTAGGCCTGAATTAGGCATGTTGATCAACTCTAATCAAGGACTTCAGCCAACCTGCCAGAACCTAAAATACAATTAAAAGAATAAATAAATTAACTAGCATCTTCCACCTTTAACATTTATGCTGCTGGCCACTCCCGAACCTGCTTCCACTCTGCGAGCCTGCAAGCCTCTCGTGTTTGAGCTGTTGGCAATCTCTTGCTCTCCCATTTCGAGGGAGAGCCCCGGCCAGGATGCATTTCTCTGAAGAGCTGCTGCCCTGATTCCTCCCCAACACTTCACAGCTTGTCAGACGAACCCAAGCAATAAAAAGACCAATAAGAAAACAAATCCCACCTTATTAGGCCCTGTTTGATCTTAAACCCACACCATCCAAGATTTCAGCTACCTAACGCTGGCTCCGGACAAGAGGAGCAGAGTTTTCTTATGAAAATAAATTAGACAAGCGCACGGAAGAAAGAGAAAATGGATGCGCAACTGCTAACATGTTTGAGAGCCTTCAACGCAGTCAGCAAGCTAAACCAAGGGCAATGGTTTCTTCTTTCTTCTTTAATCTATTCTCTACCCTCCTTCTCCCTGCAACAAGACAAATATTTTTCTTGCAACGAATATTTTAAGGTACTACCTTTCAATTAGGGATGGCCTTATTTCTTTTGACACTAGGGTTTTGTTTTTCACAATGAAATTAGAACGTACACTAATGATGGCACACGCAAGTCCTAAGAGTCGCCTTGCTACGATCCATCAGCTGTGATAATATCAAGATGAATATATTGTCAGGAACCTGATGTATCATTTCATTTATCCCACTCCCACCCCACCAGGGATTACATTATTATTCAGGCTTTCTGGACTCGCTCCAAATGCAGATTGCCACTAGAATTCAAAGGAAACTTCTCAAAGGTGATAGGAAATAGACCTACTACAGAACATTTTTCTTAAAAAATTAACCTTTTCAGAGTTTAATTCCATCCTATATACTCATAAATAGACCAGCTTTCAGGATCTAAAAACTAATCCTACAGTAATAACACAAAGCTTCATTTCTCATTCCCTGCAATCATTAATATCGCTTTAAAAATCATGAGAAATCTCTTCGACTTCTTAAGCTTTGTAATTCATTTCTGTACACCGTTTCAAGAAACCTCATTAATTTAGGCGGCCTTTTTGTGGTACATCTGAGGCACGCAAATATTTGGAATTTTTACCTTAGGTCAGAGGTTAAGAAAAAATTAACTTCTCATTTTCAGGAAGGATTTATGAATGTGAAAAAATGCTTTTGACAGTAACATGCTTGCGTTACCTAATTCACAAATAAAATAGACTACGCAGAATCTAGAAAGTGAAAATTTAAAGGAAAAAACAGACAGGTTTTACATAGATGGTGGGGGTATTTTTTAAGAAAGGGGAAAATATCTTGTTACCTCCTTAACAGTTTTTCCTATAACCCAGTTTCAATATTCCAATCAAATGTAAGATGGAAGGGCTTTGACTTGGGAGAAAAAAAAATGCCTTTGAACACTGATCGACACGCAATTTGTGCAATTATTTTACTAGACTTAACTCCCTATACTCAACTCTCCATCACTTGATTGACTGAGACGCTGTTTCCATTGAGCTGGGTTTACAATTATCCTCAAACAAGGGAAACTTCAAAGGCTGCTCAATAGGTATTTTCCGTTCGTCATTAGAACTCGTAAATGCATAACCTGCACATAAACAAGTCACTCTCCCTAATTAAATGGAATCTCTTCGTCTCTATTAAAAATTTAGAAGTGCTGCCTGAGTATAAACATGTCATCTGAGAAGAGGAGACGGAGACCCTCGTAATATCCGTGAATAACCAGCTGAATCTCCTTTAAGCAAAGCCGTGTTAATAGCACCGAGGTACATAAATTTTTCTAATTATTTTATTATCAGTAAAGATTGTTTAAATGTAAAGGATATCCACTGTTGGCAATTATGCGCTCAAGTATTATCTGTCGACTAGGGAAACACAGTCTGGCGCTTTAATTTACTTCAGAGACTATCCCAGAGCCTTTCCCCTTCTTTCTTTTTCAGATATCTGTATCCTGGAAGAGGTACCAGCATTTCCTCCGAGAGCTGTATTTAGCTCGGCGAATAGGTTTGTTTGGTTAGTCGTCATTTCTTTTTAATCATATATTTAGACTTAGAATTCTTAGAAGGATAATCCATAAAAGCTCTAGTTTGGAAATGGAAATATTCCTAGAGTGTTTTGAGATTGTATTGTTGCGTCTGTTCTTAAAGAAAATAAAGGTTTTTAAACTCTTTGCCCTTTTTTGGAAATGGATGGAGAAATCATAAAGCATCTCCAGCTAAACAAAGTAGTTTAACTCGTGCTTAGGATTCACTTCCCAGACTCCTAACATGCTAAAAAAAAATCTCTTTTCATAAAGTTTGAAACAACGTTTGTGACACTGAGCTTTATGTCATAAGACGAGCCAGAAATTGTAGCCTGTAACTGTTTGAGGAAGCGGAGGGAGATTTTTCAGCTGTAAGGTGTTTTGTTAGAGCGCCCTCTTGTGGTCAAATGTCATCAACACAATTTCTGTTGCACATTTTTTTAAAGGGCACTTTTGACAGTCCACAGTAGCATAATTTCGACAAAAATAAGCTACAATTCGGGGTTGAACTTTCTAATATCTTGTTGGATTTTGGATCCTCTCGGGAAAAAAAATATTGAAGGGAGTAATCATATTCAAGGATTTCCATAATTTGTCAACTATGCAAAATAAACCATTTCTATAGCTTCAGAATGCTCTACCTAGCTTCACTAAAAATAAGGATCTTTGTGATATATCCTGCCTTTGACCAGAAAACTTGAGTTAAGAAGGATTGAGAAATGAGCATCCTCTCTGATTCATCAAGTTTCAGGTCTTAAAGGGACCCTGGAGATTATACATTTCAAACTCATCATTTTACAGATGAGAAAAAAAAAAAAAAGCCCAATGAGGTGGAGGGATTTGCCCAAGGTCTCAGGGTACAAAGCAGCAAAGCTGGGTCTCTCAGCTATAACTGGCGTGACCGGTTCTCCTTGGCCCCATCTTGCCAAAGAGCTTTCTGGCATCCAATTCTCTACCCGGGCTGGCTCAGCCGTCCCTGAACTGCTGCTAAAACTTCTTTCCTGCTACTGAGCGCTCTGTCCTGCTTCTTTCCTCACAGCGATAAGTAAATGACAAGCACATTCCTCAAGGCAAGACTAGCAGCAACTGAAAACCACAACAAAATTCAATACAACACTGAACACAAAACATCCTCCCCGGAGTTTTCTGGAATTCCCATCCCATGAGGATTCATGCACTGTGGGGCTTATCAGACAAACTTCTTGCCCAAAATGGAATTTGAGTAGTTAAGGGAACTGGTGCCATTTGTTATTATGAATGTCAATGTCAGTACCCCTCTATGACTGAATTTATAGCTTGTTAGGAAGTACCTTTTAGCTATTTCTGAAAAGAAAAACCCATAGAAGGATTCACTGTAGGTAAAAGAACTGAAGAGGGTCCTTGATCAGTTGCGCTCAGCTGATCCATGACATACAGATGTGTACATATGTATGCAGAACGCTTCTCTGGGGTTGATGGACTCCCAAGATCTGATGCTGTTGTGGTAGTAATACAGAGGCCCACAAGATGGCACTTTATTTTTAATTCATCATAAGCACCAAAAAAAAAAAGTGATTTTCACACAGTTCAGAATAAACGAGATGGTGAAATATGTAGCTGATTTCATATACTATCATGTGTACTGTTGTACCACGCATCACAGTTATGAAAATCTGCCTCCACCTTCCCTAAGGTGTGTGATGACGGAGAGCGCCTGCCCGGCTCCCCCAAGGCGGAAGAAGGGTCTCGATGGCTGCTCTTAGGGAATGCCAGGCCTTGGGAGAAAGGCTGTGTGTGTGTGTGTGGATAGTGCAGGATCTATATTTTTCCTAAAAGGTGAATTCTGTCTCAAAAGTTAATTAGATTCTCTCCTGTCTTAAGAGTTTTCTATCTTCAAGGGTAAAGTAGAGGCTCTCCAACCACCGTCCCTTCCTCCACAAATTCCCCTCCCGAAGGGACTTTACTGTCTGTCACACACACACACACACACACACACACACACACAGCAGTTCCTCTCCTGCGCTCCTGAAATAACAAAGTCTTTGTAATTCTCTGTAGGAGGCAGCAGGTAACATCTGCTTCAGCAGGAAGATGGGTGAAAAGGAAACAATCCATGGCTGTTCTGAGAAGACCTCAGTGACTGGGTCCAGAGGTCTCAAAGCCCGCTTCCATGGCGCTCCAGTTCCACGAACCGGCCAGAAGTATTTTGCTAATAAAAAAATAAATGTTGGCTTTTCAATAAATGGTGCTGGAACAATTGAATGCCCATATGCAAAAAGATGAACTTAGACACAGACCTTACACCTTACGCAAAAATTAATTCAGAATGGATTATAGGCCTAAATGTGTAATGCAACACTATAAAAACTTCTTGAAGGAACCATAGGAATAAATCTACGTGATCTTGGGTTTAGTGATGAGTTTTTAGATACAACAATGGCACAATCTATGGAAGGAAAAATTGATAAGTTGAATTTCCTTAAAATTAAAACTTCTGCTCTGTGAAGACACTCAACAAAATGAAAAGACAAGCCACGGATTGGAAGAAAATATCTGCAGAACACATACCTGATAAAGGGCTTATATTCAAAATATGAAAGAACTCTTAAAAGTCAACTATTTAAAAAATAACAGAATAAAAAGGGGGCAAAGGATCTGAACAGACACCTCGCCAAAGAAGATACACAGATGGCAAATAAGCATATGAAAAGGTGCTCAATATCATTTATCCTTAGGGAATTGCAAGTGAAAACAACAATGAGATACCACTATGCATCTATTAGAATGACTATATCCAAAAAAACCTGATAACACCAAATGCTGACAAGGATGCAGAGCAACAGGAACATTCATTCTTTACTGAAAGGAATGTAAAATGGTACCATCACTTTGAAAGACAGTTTAGCAGTTTCTTACAAAACTAAACAGTCTTACCATATGACTCAGCAATTGTACTCATGAGTATTTATCCAAATGAGCTGAAACTTATGTCCCCACAAAACTCGACCCAGATGTTTCTAACATCTTTATTTATAATTGCCAAAAACTGGAAGCAAGCAACGTGTCCTTCAACAGTGAATGGATAAACACACTGTGGTACATCCAGACAATGGAATATTACCCAGTGATAAAAACAAACAAGTTATAGCCATTAAAAGACATGGATGAATCTTAAATACATATTAATAAATGAAAGAAGCCAGTCTGAAAAAGCTACCTATTCTATGATTCCAATTATATAACATTCCAGAAAGGCAAAACTATAAAGCAGGTACGTAGGTCATCAGCTGCCAGGAGTTTGGGGGGTGAGGTTGAGTAGGCGAAGTGCAGTGGATTTTTGGGGATGGTGAAACTATTCTGTGTGATAATATAAAAATAGATGCAAATTAGAAAAAATTATTTAGGAAAACAGGGGGTCCAGGAATGGAAAACAAAATATGACAAACAATCCAACTGTATTACAAATGTGTGAAACAACCTCATCAAAAGAGGTGGGCAAAAATGGTGCTGATCTAAGGAACTTTGGAAATGAGTAGACTCTGTAACACCAAAGGAAAAAGGAATTGCACATAGCACTGTACTCTAGTCGAGAAAGTTGTTTTCCTTGGAGATATGGGTTAACAATTCTGATATTGCTATACGTATATACTGGAAGTGAATAATTAAGTAAATGGATGGCAGGTGGCAGGAGCCAGGTTTCTCACTGCTGGAGTGGGAATTTGCAGACAAACAAGAGGAGGAGACTAAATGAGCCATGGAGTAATGGATTAGAGTTGGAGATATCACGATAAACTCATGTTTAGCTTAATATAGATATGGATGGTTATTACCTATAGAAAAATTTATAGATATGTGTGTATACACAGGTTAATATACACACATATATTTCCTTGTTCTTTCAGCTGAGAGGGCCAGAAGCAATGACATCCCAGTGGCAATGAGCACACCTAATGCCTAGATCTTGGTTTCTAATCTCATTCTCCAATGACAGGAGCCAGGGCTAGTTGGAGAAGTGGCAGATTCAAGGACTGGGGCAGGAAGTACATAAGATGAGCTTGGAGCATCTCATAGTGCCAGAAAGTAAGGAAGTGCTCAAAAAAAATCTACATTGATGTGTCAAAGGGACAAAGGAGCCGACTGAAAGAGCTCCCAGTGGCCAAAGCCAGAAAATTTGTGCAAGAAAATAAAGTAGTATGGGATTATAACCCAAAGTATGAAATAAATATTCATGAGTCCATACTGACATAAATTAATGACTGAATAAATAAATAAAGAGGGAAAGGAGACAAATCCACTGTGCAGAATTCCAAGTAACTTGTCGAGATATTCCATCCTCAGGGAGGTGGCGCATAATTCCTGACTCCTTAAGTGTGGGCTGTGCTCAGTGACTTCCTTCCACAGAGAAGAGCATGGAAATGTGGAAAGAGTAACTTGACAGGGGAGAAACCTGACAAGCACTGCCTCAGCCAGGTGATCAACCTGAAGTCAACAGTGATAAGTCATGCTGATAGGATGACACTTGATAGAAGATGATGAAAATGGCACTTGACCTCAGTAGTCTTCCTCCAAAAATATGTTACCTCAATATAATCATGAGGAAAACCTCAGACAAATTCCACCTGAGGGACATTCTACAAAATATCTGTCCAGTAATCCTCAAAATTGTCAAGGTCACCAAAAACAAGCAAAGTCAGGAACTGCAACAGCTAAGACCCTGAGGGGACATGACTACTAAATCTGAAGAAATCAAGGACTTCCGTTAATAATAATGTCTCAATGTTGGTTTGTCCATTGTGACAAAGATGTCATACATTTTAAGATGTTTAAACAAGGAGAAACTGGATGTGGGGAATACAGGGACTCTCTGTACTACCTTCATAATAATTTTGTAGATCTAAAGTTATTCTAAAATTAAAAGTTTGGTGTAAAAAATGTTGATAGCCTTTTCCTAGTTCATATGCACACAAATTAACAAATTTTACTTCCACTTTTATTAAAGTTCTGATGCAGAGGCAGTTGAGTGAGCTGATGACCAACAACAGTGTTGGAGTCAGAAATGTGAGTTCCACCTCTTACTAGCTTTGGACTTTGGGAGAATGGCTTAACCTCACTGAGGCTCAGTTCTCTCCTTAGTCCAACACGCTCATGATACCTATTTCCTAGGCATGCTGTAGGAATTAGTCATAATCTATGTCAAACACTTAACACAGTGCCTGGCGCTGAGTAAGCTCAAGAAATTCTTGCCCTTATTAGCTAGCTAGGGTGGATGGACTGACAAAACAAATGTCCTGGTAGTAAATAGAAAACCTCATGGGGGCCGGCCCCGTGGCCTAGTGGTTAAGTTCGCACGCTCTGCTTTGGCGGCCCAGGGTTTCACTGGTTGGAATCCTGGGCGCAGACATGGCACCGCTCATCAAGCCATGCTGAGGTGGCATCCCACATGCCACAACTAGAAGGACCCACAACTAAAAATACACAACTATGTACCGGGGGGCTTTGGGAGAAAAAGGAAAAGTAAAATCTTTAAAAAGAAAAAAAAAGAAGAAGAAGAAGAAGAAGAAAGAAAGAAAGAAAGAAAAAGAAAACCTCAGAATGCTTAAAATCTCCACATTGAGTCCTTTATTGTGGATGAGAGAATGGGTCTTTAGTCCCCGGCTCTGTGGCTGCAGCCTGAAAAAGGTGTCCTCCCTCAATTCTCTCCACCCTGCCTTGTGCCTTCTTTCACTCTGCTTTTATTTTTGCTTCTTCACTTCCTCTCCTCTTCCCAAAATCCCTTGATACCTTCCTTTGATTCACACGGAGCAGGCATTCTCTGCTCTACCTCCAAGTCCTGAGAGTGGAAGAGAAAGTGGATAATAAACGACAATCAAAGCCTATGCCCAGGGGCCAGCCTGTGGCCAAGTAGTTAAGTTTCTGCGCTCTGCTTTGGCAGCCCAGGGTTCACGGATTTGGATCCTGGGTGGGAACCTACACACCACTTATCAAGCCATGCTGTGGCAGCGTCCCACATAGAAGAACTAGAATGACTTACAGCTAGGATATGCAACTATGTACTGGGGCTTTGGGGAGAAAAAAAACGAGGAAGATTGACAACAGATGTTAGCTCAGGGCCAATCTTGCTCACCAAATAAAAAAAAAAGCCCAGAAAAGGTTAACTCCCAGGAGCAAACCTCCTTATATGTTATTAAGCTAATAGGGGAGTCTCTTTGTAAAAGGCCTCCTTCTACTACCCAGCCTCAGCAAGGGCCAGCCTCCAGGAAAGGAGGTGAGGACCGGCGCAAGAAGGACCATCACTGTATATGATATTTCCCAGAAATATTTTCTCCATAAATTGTTGAGGCATGGAACCTGTACACATATGATTATAAATTTTCCATCAAGAAAACTGCTCATGGTTTATATAATAAATGTACAATGGATCATTTTTCTGTGATGTCCCCAGAAGTGACTCACAGGAATTCGGCCACAGGAACAAGTGTGAGACACACTGCCTAGAAGTAAGACTCATCATGTTGGTTTAGTAAATCCATACGGAATAGAAACCATGCACTGTGGGCTTCCTGGCTTTTTCCATGTTTCCTGATCTTGTGGAACCAAAACCCTACTGAATTTAGGCAGCTTGATATTTTCTACAGTTTTTACTACCATCATTGAATTGCAGTCATTGTCACATGGTTCCAGGAAGTGAGCCCTTAACTCCTCTCCCTAAAGGACCAGTATCTGTGTTAAATCATCAAATTAAATGATTTTCAGGAATAGGAAGGAATAGCCATCATGAAACATTATTTCCTACCCATCATCAGCATATACATATTCACCAACTTGAAGTGGTCCAAAGTAGATGGAAACTTTAAAAAAGGGGGGAGGGGAAGGAATCTGTCTCACAGCCAAGAAGACGAATGATGTTAGCTATAAAACAAATTCAAAGAGACCACACACTGAGATCCAAACTCTCTATGTTTCCCTGATGGACTGCAGATTCAGGGCTTGTGATTCATTGACAGACCGGAAGGAAAGAGGTGGGAGGCACATCCCAGGCCAACTATGTGACAAGAGAGAAAGCCAAGAGAACCAAGGAGGCCAAATTCCCAATGGAAACAGGCCATAGAAGGAGGACAAGACACACGGGACCTCTGAACTACACCAACACCACCCAGCAGGAAGTCTCTCTTAGGTTCATGAGGGCCAGCTCTCTAACAATATTGTACAATATTACTTATTTATATATTATCTATCTGATTATATCTGAAATTTTTTATTTGATTCATTAAATGCTTCCAGTATATCAAGGACTATGCTAGGGACGCTACCTGAATTATCTCATTTAATCCTCACAACAACCCTATAAGGTAGATACCATTATTCCCAGGGGAGCAGACTCTTAGGGCACACTGACTGGGGAACCTCCAGGGAAAGAATTCAGCCAAGTGAACACCCAGCCTCACAATAGGGTTCAAGGGAAACCTATCTGTGTTTGGGGTGAGCCTGAGACAGGAACCAGCCTCACGAGACAAGGTCCTCCGCAAGGTCCCTGGGGTAACAACATAAAGCCCCTAACAGTCAGCAAGGTAGGAGAATCAGATAGAGGCCACCAAGATCCACATTCTGTAGCCTCTGGACTCTCCCAGGATTACGCATGTGCCCTAGCACCCAGGAGTCCACCGAAGGTGACCTTAGCCCAGTTTCCATACTAAACATCCCACCCAAGGGTGGACAGCTAGCATGCTAATGATACATGCAACACATGTGGTGGCATGTCCAACAACAGCGCAAGCCACCTCTACAGGCCATGACGTGTAGCCTCCCCAACCTTTGCCTAGTAAAGGCCCACAATCCCACTACCTAACCAGCCGGTCACCGTCCCCTTTCCTTTCCCCATGGGCTCCTTTGTGCCTCTCCTGTGCACAAGCTAATAAACTTTTACTTTTCTACTCCCATTTGTTGTCTCTCTTGATGTCCATCCTGGGGGACAATAAGAATCCAGTGCACCGGTAACAAGCCAGTCATCCTAACTGTCCCTGGCCCTCTCACCAGGGATTCACAGCAGCAGAGCTGGATCCAGACACAAGCTGACCACCAGGCACCCTCAAATCTGTATTCTTTATTTGGGGAGGATGGGAAGTGATTGATTGACTGAACTCCTCTCAGAGGGGGAGCCCTCAAACACCTAAGCCAGAGTTCCATTATAAAATACACCAAAAGTACGTTAATAACCCATCATATCTGGCTCTTCCAGTTGGATGCCTTATATTTAGTTTCCAGTTGGGCTGCACATTCCAGTCACCCTCACACCCCCTTCAAAACTCTCCATCGCCGCTTCTTGGGTAGCGAGCGGCCAGCCCAGCGGGTCGTCCTCCTGCGCGTCACTCGCTGGCACCCCGGCGTGGGCGCTTGCTGGTGCATGACGGCGGCAGGATGTCGCCAGCCGCGCGCCAGCCCCGCAGGTACTCATCGGGAGGCGGAGGCACGCGGCGGGTTGTGGGCTGCGGCCCTCCCTGGCCTTGGCTGCCTCGAGGGGGCGCAGCTCGCCCAAGGTCCCCTCCTCCGGGCGTGTTGGCGGCAGGCGGCGCCGGCGCCGTGGCGGCTGCTGCGAGGGGAGGACGGCGGCGGCCGCGGGTGCGCGGGGAGAGCGCGAGCCCTGTGCTCAGCTTGCCGCTCGGCGGCCCCCGGGTCTGCCTCCGTCAGGCAGGATCTGAGCCTTTTGCTCGGAGTAACCCTAGTGCTGAGCAGATGTACAACCCATTTCACAGAAGATTGAAACCTAGGGAGCCCTCTGCCACCGGTGTGGGAAACCAGTTCTCACCATCACGGACAGGCCGGCTCCAGTCAGGGCAGCCCACTCGCAATCCTTCCTTTCCTCCACCTTGGAAGTGCCTCCCAGGCATGCAAGTGCGACTTCCTCGCCATTCTGCACATCACGGCCCTGCTGAATGTCTCGTGGCACACCCCTGAGGCCTGCACGACCCACCTACACTGCAAATGGATCCCGTGGAAGACAGCCAGCCACTGACATTAGCTCCCAGGTTCAAGAAGCAATAGACTTCGCTGACTGTCAGGGAAAAGGGAGGCAAGGTCCTGGTCCACTGTGAGGCTGGGATCTCCCTTTTGCCCATCATCTTGGTGGCTTACCTCATGGGCCAGCAGCTTCCAAAGAATGAACCTGAGATCCTACCTTTCATCTCCACCTAGTAGGCCCCTTCCTGCCAAGAGGAGGCAGCCAGCTCTTTCTGTATGGCCCATTTGCAGACACTGAGCCCTGGTGTGCAGGGTTCCTACTGCACATTCCCTACCTCCGTGCTGGCACCAGTGCCTACTGACTCAAGGGTCTCAGCATCCCAGGAGCTCCATGGCTGCAGGCACATTCTGCTAAAACTGGGATAGGGGAACCAGCCCAGGCTCACGAACAACTGTGATTTTGCTTTTTAAACTCATGGGCATTCCATACCTGTGCAGTACTGAAGACCTCACTCTGTCATGCTGCCCCAGTGGGAGAGAGAGTGGTTTCCAGGCTTGCAAATGAACTTCAGACTGATCTCAAAGATAGGTTCTCAGACCAAAGGAAGGCCAAGCCATTAGGAGAGCACAGTATGTGCTGACTCCTCTGCTTCCAGACCCTCTGTCCTCTCAGGACTGCCCAGTCCTTGCACCTCCAGGTTTTCCTTTTCATTTCCAGCATGAGGCAATAAGTACCTGCAGCAACAGGGGGAGAAAGCAGTTGCTAGACCAGGAGAAAAGGGAGTTATGGAGCCACGTTATTTTGAAGGAAGCACAATTTCCACCTGATTTTTTTTTAACTTTTACAGTCTCTGTATCTGTCTCTGTTCTTCAGGGCAAAGCTGATCACCATCTAGTCAGGAAAAAGAAACCCTACAGGGTTTGTAGGAAGATGACATATATACTGATTTTATCCCTCAGATGTTTCTGAGACTCCCTCTTGGGTACAATGGAGGCAGTTGGTTGAAGGAGCAGGATATTGACACTTCCGGGTTTCCTTCCCCTGACTTTGGACTTTGGCATGATTCCTATTCATACTTGAACCATTGTCATTGCACCTCTCCTCAACACAACTCTTGTGTCCTTTGAAAAGAGTTCTTCAAAACATAGACCCTTTGAGGTGGTGGCAGTGGGTTCCAGGAGTAGAAGGGTACTTGTCATCTGGGTCAGTGGCATTGAAACAGTCATTTCCCAGCTTGCTGTCCTCATATGTGATGTCTTGTCTCTTGTGACACTTGTTTTCTTCCCTGCCCCTGGGGGTTGTCTTCAAGCTGTTGACTTCTGGGATTTGCAGATTTCACAATGTGGTATTATTTCTTTTCTGTCAGTAGGTTTTATCTCTAGGGGAAAAGGGAATAATTTCCTAAAATCCATATGAGTGTGAAGAAAAGCAGTCTATTACTGGTTGTTGTTGTTTATAGTGCAAAATAGAAATAGTAAAAGGAAAAAAACCTCCCCATCCCACGTCCTACTCTTTAAGAGCCACATTCTCTGTTGAAGAAATGATAAATGTCTATAAATCCAGTATGCTAAATGATTACCTGGAATCACCCCACCCACCTGATGTGTTTACAGGGGGACAATGTCTTCATGCAAAGACTAATGTCAAGGAGGGAGTTTCTGGCAGAGCAGCAGGTGGATGGGCGAAGAGAGGAAAAAGTTGTTATCCAGTCTCTGAACTCATGTAGCACATTCTTTGTGCCAAAAACAACTTGTGTTATCAGCTCTGAATGCATCAGTGCCTGGGTGGTTATTTATAGTGAGGTGAGGCAAGCAAGGGACCATAGGAAATGTTCTGAGTAGAGGCAAATAGTTACTGGTGACAATGGAAAGAGACAGTGGGGGGCTATTCCAACTGCTGAGCAGAGCTCACCCTTCAAGAATGGCTGCCCCTGTTATGTGAACGCTCATCCAGGAAGGAACAGGAAAGGAGGACTGGGATTAGCAGGAATGATTCCAGGGCATCGGGAGAAGAGTCGTGACAGCACAGGGCTTGGGTAACTGGGGGATGAGGTCAGTTACCAGGGCCCCCACAGGGCCAGGGTTATCAGAGCAGGGCACAATGCTGGGGGCAAAGCGTGAACCCAGGCACAGCTCACTCATTCCCAGAGCAGAAGGGAGGCCATCACAGTCCCAGGAGCAGTGGGAGAACAGCCCATTAACTATTCCACTGTCGAGCCAGAATAGATCTGAAACCAGGGCCAGGCCAGGCCTGAATTTCCATGCGGGGATTTGGAGGCCTCAGCCAAGGGGAGAAACAAAGATACAGAGGCTAGGAGCAAGGCTGACATACCTTATCTTATTCTGTATCTGTTAGTATTGGAAGCCAGATATTGACTACATGGAAACCTCATATTAAAACAAAACTGGTAGTTATCCCACTGAAAAGCTGAAATGTTTTGATTCTACCTCTTCTGTTATTTCATCTTATGCTCTGAAATCATTTTCTGTCATTTCTTTGTTTTCCCAGAAACTTGGAATACAATATCAGGAGTGCATCCTTCATTTTCCTTCTCTTGTTTTATGACTTTAATAGGAGCCTGTTTTCCTTACTGATACGCAAAATTTAGCTAACTAGGCTCTTCAAAGCACAAAGTTAGATCTAAAGGATGGAACTCTGAAGTGTCTGGAATGCTTATTCTGATTTATCTGGGATAAATATTGTAGATCATAAAATGTCAAAAAGAAAAGAAGTCAGAAGGTAAACAGAAAAAGATTCTCTTCCAGCAATTCATCGTGGGACGTGGGCTGTTCTGGTGACCGGGGGAAGAAGTGGTATCAAATCAGATCAAGACTGGAAAATAGACTTTCACATTGGGCAGGGCCCCATTCCCCCTGCAACACGCCCAGTCACTAAGACATTCCCAGAGGTACCCAACACTGTTGTGGGCAGTTTCAGATTGCCTGAAAATGCCCAGACTCCCCCATCAGAGGTCAGGATGCTCCAGGCACTGTGTGGAGGCTGGGTACCATCCCTCGTCTCCTGGGCAGCACCCAGCTCAGTCTCTGGAAAGCCAGCCGTCCTGGGGAGAGGCTTCTTGCTTCTTCCTTCCACCAAGAGCCTTTCCCTTTGAGACACTCCAGACCAACATCTTCTCAAACTAGACTTTGAACACTCAAAAGCCACTTACCTCTTCTGTGGCAAGGGAAGCCTGACCTTCACTGCCTTAGGCCCAGCCCTCCCTCTTGAGGAGGGGGAGGTTGACAAACTGCCTCTCATTCTATCCTGATGAGCTTACTGCCAAGGAAACAAGAGCTAATTCTCAAACAGGTCATCCTGCCAAAATGTTAACAGTGAGTGCTTCTAGTTGGGGTTCCAGGGGATTTACGTGTTCCTCTTTCTACTTTTCTGTATCTTCCAACTTTCTACAATGATTGTGTATTACTCTTGAAGTCGTAAAAAAAATGCACACACACAAAAATCCAGGTTTAAGGATTGCCTTCCCCAGAAACCTTCCAGGTGCTTCATCAGCTACTCTGGTCCCCATGCACCTGTGCCTTCCTCCATCACAGCCTTTATCATTCTACATGTCAGCGTTGCCTTGTTCTTCTTCAAATCCCCAGTGCTTAGTTCAGTCACCAGCACATAGTAGGCCTGTCTATTGAATAAATTAATGTCAATGAATGAATAAGTGAATTACTGAGATCCTATATTGCCTGTTCAACTCTCGACTTTAAAAATCTTCCTGGTCATATATGAGTTTATAGCTATTAGGACAAAGGGAATTATATTATATTATTACATTATATTATGTTATATTATAGCTATTAGGACAAAGCTATTAGGACAGCCATGCCAAGATTGAAACAGCATCCCGCAGACCCTGAAAGAAGAGAGAGGTCCTGCAGAGACCAGGAAGGGAAGTTTGGAGAAATTAAGTCCATCCTTGACCAGTCCCAATTTTGCCCAAGCTTTGCCTAGCTTTTAGACTACGTGCAGGCTATTTAAAGTTGGAATCACTGGGTTCGGATTTCCATAAGGCCTAAATAAAGTGGCTTCTGGTTCACTCTCCCCTTACTCTCTACTGTGGAGAACAAGACTGAGCGGCCTGATTAGGAACGCATAGCTGGGAACAGCACAAATGCAAAAGAGGACCTTGCAAAAGAAGAAAGTGTGCTTTTCTGTTTTAGGAAACCTGCTGACATAGGGAATGCTTCTGTTTTTCTGCAGAAATGCTGCCTTCAGTGGACAAAATCCAGCCACAATCAAGCTAATTGAATGCACAAATGTAATATTTTTCCAGGGCACCTCCAATTTAATGCTTGATGAAATCGTGTCTTTCGCATATATTTACAAAAGCTTTTCTTCATCCAGAAATGTCTGTTAAAATTGCTTATAGATGCTGAGATAGCAAATCACTCTTCTAATGTAATGAGATAAGTCATCTCTATAAACTTTGCTTGCTCAAATGTATTCGCATAAAAGAAATCAGGCTACAGGCTTTTTTCAATAAATAGAATGAACAACTAGAACTTGATGGCTATAGCGTGTTCTGCCTCATTGCTAGGGGATGTTTAAAATTGCTCCCTCTCTCTCTTGCAGCAGAGTTTTCATTTTGGTAGTTGATGGAAAAAGGAGGTCAAATAAACTGATGTGGATAAGAAGCCAAAACCGTTTGTCAAAACGTGGGGAGAGGCCTGGAGATTGGAGTCATTTAAAGACTGAAAATTGATTTAAAAGATTTCTGTCCTCAAATCATTTTTCCTGCTAAATGTAGCCACTTTGTGAGCCTGGTTTTCCCTGCTGTAGCTATCTTTACTAATAATTTACATCATAGGAAATTCACATACTGGGAAGACTCGTATGCATAGCCGTTTATGCGTAGCCCAGTAAAACGGGTCCAAAGATCAAGAGTCCATGGAAAAGATGAGGCCTTGAGAGGTTATCCATGTGTTTCCAAGTAAAATTTGTCTTCCAATTCTCATCTGGAAGCCAACCTGTGACAAAAGGCTTAATAGGCCATCACACACACCTAGAGTCACCATATAGAGCAGGTCACCACATAGGTCATGTGTGGCCGATTAGGTTGTGCACCGCACAACTCCAGGGGAGATATCATTCACATAGAGTACCATGTGAAGGGTGCCATCTGGAGTTGTGGAATGTGACAGCTCTGCCCAGCCTGGCCACACAGATCAGGGGAAAAAAGTCATCTTCTTGTTCACAATCACAGTTCAATAAGTTTCCATGGCTACACTGCATGCATTGCCTTGAACTCCTCAAAGAATAAGGTCGAAGTTCTCATTATCAGCCGACAAAGTGTTAAAGCCTGCTTGGTGCCCTTTTCTGTCTCTTTACAAAGCAAAATTGGGAGAATATTCAAATCTCCAGATGGTTCTCTTTACTTCAAGAAATATTTTGGACAGCTTTCACTGAGGAGGACAGGCTTGAATCCGGAAGAATATGAGAGCAAACCCCAAGTGCCCAACCACTGCTCCATACAGGGGAGACAGCAGGCAGCTTTTGGAACAGTTCTGAGGGTGCCTTTCCTGTGCCAGTCTGTCTTCTGGATTTTCCCTCGCCCCTGCTGGAGGGTCCAGACCAGCCAGACCAGTGGCCTGGCTGCCCAGGGCTCGGAGGGAGCAGAAGCCTGCCCACGCTCGGGGGCTGCGCGGCCCTGCTTTCTCCTGCCTCTACGTTCCCTGTGCAGCCTGAGGTACACTGCACATCGGTGGAGACCAAGTCTAATGCTTCCTGCTCTGAAACATTGCTCCTGACAGCCTCTGCCTGGCCCTGTCAATTCCGAGTCCAACACGGTAGTTCGGGGTTAAACAGAAAGGTCCCATTTCCTATGCAGTTCCTTAAACTCTGCCCCAAGCACACGGAAAAGTCTATTTTGGGATTCGGACATCAATTCTAATATGCATAGAAGGATACATTTGAGAACACACGTGACTTTTGCATAACTTGCTTTTTAAAGACCATCTCAACAGCCTTACCGGCACTTTATGGGCGCCACGCTCCATCAGCGCTTCTGTCTCAAGTGTGCCAAAGGGTCAAAATAACCAGTCAGTCAGCCCACAGATGTCTTTCATTGGGTCACCACAGTGTTGTTTTAATGGAATTTGAATGCTTAAAGTGGGGCACGTGTTCTCCATTTCTCCAGACAACCAGCCCATTTCACACGTTTATTTCCATTCCCTGCCAAGTCCCTGTGGAATCCTGAGCGTGCCCTACATCAGCCAGGTGTCAAGAATTAGAGGTTGACAGGGCATCCTCTGACAAGGAGGAAATATAGTAGAAAGGTTTGGGGATAGTCATTGACACCCCCACCATCCCCACCAGCAGCCCTACACATCGCTCAGGGGAGGCACCCGTGTGAGCAAGCTGTCCGCAGTGTCCTGGGCTAGCAGCCTATGAACAGCACCTGTACACTGTCAACAGAGAGACATATGAATACGCCAATACCACGCTGATTAGGCAGTCTGCCCACGAAGGCCGGACCAGAAACCAGGTGACTCCAGGCAAAGCGGCTGGCTGTTTGGGAGACTGAGACAGAGACATAATTTTCTCTTACCTAGTCTTTGTGCCTTCTGGAATGTATACCAGTTGTATGAATTACTTATTATCCATGATCAGAAGCTGTGTGGAGAGCTTCCTCCCAGCTGAAAAACTTCACCCTAGACTTTAGGGCGCGGCTCAAATGCTGCTTCTCCTCTGGGTCGTCTTTCTCAAACCCCTCGTCAAAACCCATCCCTTTCTTTCCCATGCTCCCAGTCCACAGTTGTCACACCTCCTATACAAGAACGCTGTAGCCTGACAGGTGAGCCCGCGAGGTTGGGGCAGAATGGCATTTATTTATATAGAAATACTTCCAATATTTGCTAAACAAGTCCACCACTCCACCCCCACCCTTCTTCCCAGTTTGAGGCCACCACTGACGCTTGTTTTCCCCTAATTTACCTGTAGAAAGATGAACAGATGGAGGGGTCATTCTGGGATTTTTTTCCCCCACAGGTACTGTCATCTCCTGGGCACACAGAGCTGTGCAATAGAGCATTCTAGTCTAATGGACATGTTCTCTGCCTGCACTGTCCGACACACTAGCTGCTAACCATACGTGGATATGGAGCATTTGAAAAGTGGATAGTGTGACTGAGGAACTGAATTTTTCATTTTATTTCATTTAAATTAATTTAAACGTAAATAGCCACCTCTGGATAGTGACTAGCACATCAGACAGCTCAGTTCTAGAGCTTTCTTCCTCTACGGGACAGCCTTACCAACTGAACGATACAACCCTTAAGCATGTTTGATTTTTAAACATTAAATTGAAAGCGAGGTCCACAAAGTACTCATTTCTAAAGTAAAAACTCAGTTTATTCATCTGTTTACGACACAGTACACAAGAGGCAAAGTGTTTCACATCATAGATTTCACTGCCAACTCCTTGGAATGTTCATTTCTTTGGCTAAAAGGAGAGACTAGACGGGAAAGCCGGGTAACGCGTAGGCATCTAAAATAAGGATGGGGGCACAAGGCTAACATCATCCTCACAGGGATGGGCACAAGGGGGCTGTTAGTCGCAAGCTGTTTTCTAGAACTGTTAGCAGGAAGCACAGAAGCCTGACTCCTGGATGCTCGAGCCGGACAGGCTTCAGTCATCCCCACCACACAGGTACAGCAGCGCCTTCTGGTAGTCGCCCTTGGTGTCTTGCTACAAAGGGCCAAGGAGAAAAAGGAAATTCAGTATCAGGAAAAAGACCCAAACTCCACAACAACATACAAGTAGGCCCACTACACCAGAGCCGCTCCCGCTATTAACAGGGGAAGACTCTGTGCCACCTGCCCGGACACAAAGGCAGGGAAGGCCACGCCCAAACCACCGTTATCATCATGGGAGGACCCTCAGGGAGTGTGGCCAAGGGGAGTTTCAAGTCCCATTATTACCGCAGGGTGGAGAGGACCTGAGGAACCGGGGATTAACGTGGTTGGCGCGCAGAGCGACAGCACCTGGCCTGCTACTGCAGCGAAGTCCAGCAAACACCACCACTTTTCGCCCTGGTCCTCACCCTTCCAGAGAGGATGGGGTACCTTCCTGCCTCACTCTGCTGCTTCCTGGATTCTTAAGGTCACGTGGGGATAAGCTGGTGAGGCGAGGAAACAGTTACTAAGAGTCTAAGTGGTCCCCAAACTTAAAGCATATGCCCTAACAAACCTGGCTACACCAAACCCACCTCCAATTCATCCTTGGTAGCCATGGGCATGCCTCTGGAAGTTTCAGGATCTTTTAGAATGGGGACCACTGTGAGCGCAGTCACTCCTTATACACAAACGCTTCATCTCTCCAAAATGGAGAGAGACTAAACTGATGGGAGAGATGGGAGTCCTGAGTAACTAAATGTTGTCAGACCTATCACAGAGGGTTTTTCAAGAAATGAAAATATAGTAAAATTTATTGATCTAATTCTCTTCAGGATGTCAAGTCTTGCAGAATCTGTGTCATAAACACCAATTATCATTGTAGAATAGCAGATGTGGAAAATATAAAAAATTTGCCTGATTCTATAAGATTCCAGGACAAATCGTAAATAGTGCTTTCAAAATAAATCCCTGATATTTGATGACTAGCATCTCCTCCTCAGAGAATTAGACAACAGAGAATCACCACCCTGTCATCGTTCTGACAGGCCACCTGCCTGGGGCCCCGAGGCCCCCTGGATGGCCAGGCAGGGCCGACACGGCCCAGTGGGGCTTACCTGGATGTAGTAGTACAGGGACTTGCCGTACTTTCTCTTGAATTCAGACCTAATTTTCAACATGTCCACTTCACTCCGGGAGACCATGATTCTGATCAGGACCTTATCGCGCGTGCCCTTGCCCTGAAAGTCAAGTTGATGTTCCCAGTTACAATTCACTGACAGTGTTAATCATTAAAAGAGAATCTAGTAAGTTTTCTTGCATATGGAACTGATCTGGGTTCTTGATGCTGCCCTCTAAGAGACTGCAAAGGTAATAGTGAAACTACCCCCTTAAGAAAAATGAGCACCTCGGAACTTCAAACACACTAGACGAAATCATCACAAACCCAGCTGTCCACGTTCAATGCACGTATAGTGCGCACCAACTACTGCGGGGCTCAGGTCAAGAAGTGTGCAAGTCTACATACGTAACAAAAAGTTCCTGGCTCTCGGGGCTTACAGAGAGAGGACCTGCCACCAGGTTTTCATCGTGGCTCTGTGCCATTTGAATGGTATGAGCAGAAAGGACCACTGAGTTTACTTCCATAGCCTCAGACTAGAGGCACGAAGGAATGGGTCCTATCTGGCATGAGACCTTAGGAGAGATGCTCCGGAGAAGGCAGTGGACGAGGGGGTGATCCAGGAAAAAGTGGCAAGAGCCTGGAAGCCAGAAAGCTCCAGGCACATTTGAGGGGTGGGAACGGGATGGGATTGTGGGAAGAGACAATGCATTTAAGGGAAGTTGCAGGGCTGACTTTAGAGTCAGACCTCAGTTCAAATGTGGCTACATAATCTCAGGCAAGCTGAAGCCTTCTGAGCTCCAGTCTCCTCATCTATAAAGAAAATACATCAGCCTCATAGGCTTTTCGGTAATGACTTCAGGTAAAGTAAGCAGCACCACGTCGACTGCATAGTGGTTGCTTAACCATCTCTCCCTCCCTTGCTTGTCTATACTCTGGTGTAACAGGAGGAAATCCCAGAGAAATCTGAGCAGGAGTCAGACACGATTACTATCTGGCATTTTCTCTTTCCCATGACACTTTATTTTCTACCTGTACACAAACATGAGTGCAAGTAGTTGAGAGAGACAGAAGATGGATTTGTGGTTTTCTCACTGTCAAATACAACCACAGCTGACCAGTGCGCTTCTGAATCTGGACAGTGGGGCTCCTTCCTCCATCCGCTAGCCAAGGACACTTAGTTTGGGGCACAAAAGAAGAAAAGCCTCCTGGAAACACGGACCACGCAGGCAGCTGCCCTTACCTTCATGGAGTCGTACAGTCGGTCAGCAAAATACAGGGGCTTGTTCTGAATACACTGGACTGTGGAGAGAAGAAAAGGGGTCAGCTGCTCCTCTCTCCTCCACCAGTAGGGCTGAGGCCCCAACCCCAGAGCACAAACCAGATGACCTGATGCAACGTGAACGGGCTGTGAAATGGGAAAGCTAAGGGAATACTGGGGCTCCTCTGACACGCTCGGCTCCACTGTGGTTTTAAATCAGGGCCCTCTGAGGGCCGCAGAAACCCAAGTGGATATAGTAGCTTTCCCACCAGTGACATTTCTCTTGTTAAGCCTCCTTGGCAACTCTCCGTTCTACCAATTTAAGCTGTTCCTCAGTTTCATATATTAAATTTATACAGTGAAGATTATGAAACCACCCAAATCATGGAAAGAAGCCACACCTCCTAAACACACTTGAATTAACAGGACAGCCATTCGTGACTTCTGCTTCAGCACAGTTTACTGAAAGCTGATGCCTACCAGAGATGGGGACCACACTTGCTTACCCAGGTTCAGGAAAGCATTTTCCAGGTCTCCTTTGACCTCCTTCTTGATGCTCTCCAACATGTCATAAGGGCTGTAGCTCTTGTACCTTTCAAATACTGAGGAAAAGTGACAAATAATTATTATAACAGAGCCACTACTTAAAACTGTCAATGATCACTCACACAGTTACACGCCATGATTAAAAAAAAAAAGGAAAAATGAGGACAATCATGGCATCCTAGAGGGTTAGGGGCTGCACTGGTGGACCAGAGCTGACACTGCACCAGTTGCCCTGGGACAGCCGTACGTGCGCTTGTCCTGACTGGCAGTGCCCAGGCCACGTATTTTGACCATCTTCATCTCCCGAGAGAAACCAACTGAAAGCCACGAAAAACAGTACACAGCATCCAGGAAAGTCCATTACTCCAACAAATATAGCAAGATAAAATGATCCTCAGACAAGAAGGGGCGGCAAGCTAAAGCACCAAATGTGGAATCTATTTAGGGGAAAGAAAGATCTAAAATGGGAGAGAAGAGTAAATGGACTTGTGAGGGAAAATGGGAGTGCAAAGTGGAGAGTGAACCTTGTTCTGACAGACCTGAGCCCCAACACAGACCACCAGCTAGCCTGGGCTCTGAGACCTCCTCAGCAAAGCACCCACCTTTCTGGAGGTGACAGACACTGCGCTCGGTCATGATGCTGATCCACTTTGGAACATCAGTTCCTTTCCTCTTCACTCCAGCATCATAGAGATCCTACAAGCACAACCAACCAGGAGAGTTAACTACCCACTCCAGGATGTGGTCATAAAAATTTCATGAAAAAAACTAAAAACCTACACATTCAAAATGCTGTATGAGAAAGGATGACTGCACTGCAGATATGGGCAAAAACGTACTATTTAGGTTAAAAGTCTTAATCAAGAGCCGTCTGCCAAAGGCACAGACAGACACACTATGACACTAGATTGTTCATGAGGTTGGTGCTGTCCAAATCTCCTTCCCTGAGCACCAAAGGAAGGACCAAGGGCTTCTGTTTATATACAGAAGGACAAGCAAATGTTCATTAGCACATCCAACCCTCCTCCCCTTGGCACTTTTAATAGCAGATAAGCTGATGGTCATCCACTGAAGACAGCTACAGGTCAGGTACCCACACCCAAGCTTCTTAGAGACTCAGGACAGGATGGACCTGGCCCAACCTCATTTTCAGTTTCTAGAAAATTTATGGGCTACAAGTAATGCTAAGAATGGTGGGGAGAGAGGGAGGAAGGCTTATGTAAGGGTAGATACTCATTCAGGGACCATCCACTATCTGGGAGTTACAAAACCCAACTGCTAGGACTTTATTTAAAACCTTTCCCTACCTCCTGCTAAAAGTGCTGTGTGAAATATATTCAATTTTAAAAGTAAAATGAATTTAAATTAATTTTGTTCTGCAGCTCTTACGAAATGCTTTGCAATGGTTGTTGACCCTCTGGGAAAGGCCTATCGTTCATAGTGATCTAAATCAGCTTAACAAATAGTTCTCAGTGATTATGAGACTAGAACCAGCAAAAGTTCTATTCAGCTGGAGAAAAAGGAAGGACCCCTGGCGTCCTCCCCTTCTCCTCGACCACAAAGGGCAATGAGCCTTCCTCTCCCAGGCTGAGCCTCCGCCATCTTGTTCTGCTTTCCCATCTCGTTCACTCTACTGGTGTTCATTTGTAGCAAACGCACGCCAGTGTGCACAGCTGTATTACACCCTGCAGAAACGTATACTTCCAAACAAGCAAAGCCTAAACAAGTGTATGTGAGTCAGGTATGGATCCTGGAATTCACACCAGCATTATAAGGGAATACCTGTAATAACTATTGCTCCCAGAAAGTAAAAATGAAGCCCACCTATTCTTTGACATGCCTCCCGTCCAACAGTGGGGCCTACTTCCCCTCCCACTGACTGTGGGCCAGACGTAGTGTCTCACTTCTAGTGAACAGAGTATGACAGACACGATAGTCTGTGACTCCTAACATTAGGTCATAGAAGGAACTTGGCTTCCTCCTTGCCTTCTCCCTTCTCACTCTGGGGAAACCATGAGCCATGTTGTGAGGACACTCAAGCAACCCCTGAGAGATGGCCATGTGGAAAGATACTAAGGCCTCCTGCCGACCGTCATGTGGGTGGCCATTTTGGATGTAGATCCTCCGATGCTGTCAGGCCCTCAGACGCTGCAGCCCTAGTCAACATTTTGTCTACAACCTCACAAGAGGCCCCAAGCCAGAACCACCCAGCTAAGCCACTCCCCAATTTCCTGACCCACAGAAACTGAGATAATAAATGTTAGTTGTTTTAAGCCCCTAGGTTTGGAGGTAATTTGTTACACAGGATAGAAAATTACTACACAGACTATCCAGAGATTTACTAGAAAACAGAAACAAACCAAGAAGCTTGGCACTTACCCGGGCATCTTGGTCAATCAGTTCATAATCAATGACAGAGCCATCCTCTGCTCTTCTACCCTACGGAAGAAAAAAAAATTAAGAACATCAAATATGTTTCTTCGTATATTTTAAAACAAAAAATGTTATTTTTCTCCCCAACTCATGTAAGCCATTATTTAATTTACTGAATTATCACTCACTTAAAATTTTTCTTCACTTTGAAGTATAGATAAGACCAAAGATTGGTACAATAATGGAAGGCAGAGAAATGGGGGTTGTGCCTCATCATCATCAATCTTCTCCTTGGTACCCAGTCCTGGGCTAAGCATCTTTCAGGATCCATCCCCCGCCCCCCCCAAAAAACCTAATGATATTCAGTTCCTTCCCTCAGAGAGCTTTCAATCCAGATAGAGAAATAAGCATGGAACAAATGGTCAAACAACACAGTAATCTACAGCTCTAAGAAGATGTGAAATGCAAAAGAGGGAGAAATCTGTCGGACACTATAGTCACAAAATCTGTGGAGAATGGGGTAAGCTGAGGTGGAACCTGAGGATGAGTCAGCCAGTAAAGGGGAGGGGAGGAAGCCAGTCCGCACAGGAGGAAGAGCTCAGGGACAGGCTGCGCACACTCAGGTGAGTGAGGTCCTGCCGGGCTGGCGGAGAAGGGGAACAGGAGGGACTCCTAGGGAGGAAGATTAAGTGAGGGAAGGCCAGGTACAGAGGACTTTTACAGGCAGTTGAGCGTTCGGATTTGATGGAGCAGAAACGGGTTTCGATCAGGGGAATGAAATGGTGAAAGGGGATTTCAAAAAGATGGGTGGATGGCGGTGCACAGGGCAGGTGGAAGAGAGGAGAGCCAGGGAGGGTGGCACGGAGTTGCTACAGTAACGGAGATGTGAGTCAATCACTTGTCATCAGGGTTCCTGGAGATGATCATTTCTCCTCCCTCCTCTGGCACATAGGTATTAAACTGCACACTGGTCAGAGCTCAGACTCAAAAGGGAAATGCCTTTCATCCACTTTAATATGTTAACATCAGCAGACAAACAAAGACCCCCCTCTCCAGGTAAAGGACCACCTGGATAAATCCTCTCATATGACGTGAGAGCAGGTGAAAGAAACAAAAGGGTTACTCCCCACTGGGTCCTGAGTATGTGGCCAAACTTAGAGGCAAAGTGACCTTCCCAGAGTCACGTGGCGAGGGCTGGCACATAAATCCAGGCCAGAACTTGAGGGCTGCCTATTCCTCCTCTGGCTCCAAAGTCCACTTGACCATGAGGTTTTGCAGGATAAGAAATCCCATTATACAAAAATGACAGCTCTGCAGAGACAGTGCAAACCCACCATCGGAAATGCAGCTGGAATCTCTGAAGCAGGCACAGAGGATTGAGTTAATTCCCTCCCAAGTATAAAATAAGGCATGCGACTTGCCTCCGGAGGCAGCAAGCACAAAGAAAGAAACCGGAAACCAACCTTTGCGAGGGCAACCATCAGCTTGCGGAAGTCACCAGATGTGTCAGAAACAATGTCCTTCTCCAGATCAGTCTTGTACACTTGGAAAACAACACATGTGGATTTATGCTTCCTGCCTGTGCAGCCAGTCAGCCACCCACCCCGACTGCCCCCTGCCCCACTAAGCCTGTGAAAAGCAGAACTGTCTGTGACAGCATGGATGTATCCACCCAAATGAGGGCAGATTCTCTCAAATGATTTTGACCTTCATAAAATCAGAGCCAGTGTTATTATCAGTGACAAGGGACAGACGAGACTGGATCAAATCAGGGATCCTTAAGCTCACCTTTGATCAGTGACCTCTATCATAGCTAAAATACTGTTTCCCAACCTTCTTGAGTATGAATACTCATTTTGAACATCAAAAAATATAGAGGGCTACACACACACACACACACATAGCTATGCCTTATTATCTACTGATTGAGAAAATGCACAATGGCAAAAAGTAGTAAGAATTAAATAGTTTGAATGAATTCGTATTTTATTATTCAAAACAGCATCTATATTGAAATGCACTAACACATACACACGTAAGCTGCATCATTTATCCTACCCACAGCCTCCTATACTACTTGGTGCACGTAGGCCCTTATGTCTCTTGCAACAATATCCACAGTCCAGAGTTGAGAACCTCTTGAGCAGAGACTGGACAGCACTCAATAAATGAAATCTATGTATGATCCTTTCTACTTCACCCCATCAGATCTATTTTTAAAAACTTTGTTTTCTCTCCTTTCCCTCCCATCTATCTTTCTGTAGAAGTTCTAGTGGAATGTAATAATCAAAACACAGGCCATGAGGAGGTGGAGGAGAGGGACCTGGACCAGTCCAGATGGAGGCATTTCTGCATATGTAATCTGGGCATCCCGTCCTGAACACTAACCCAGATGACCACGGGGTCACAGAAGTTGGGCTGAGAGGATGCACCACCGAACTAGGGCTACTCACTTTCCTTGTAGACTCTGTTAATTTCCTGCAGCTCCTGGTTGGTCCTTGAGCAGATGATCTCAATGAGGGAGTCCTCATCGGTCCCCAGCCCCTGTGAACCAGGCAGCACCGACATCAGCAGGCAAAGTCCTCCTGGCCGTTAGCCTACTTCTCTGATCTCAACCAGGTAAACTATAAACATGGATGGGTCTGTGCTCCTTTCTACATTCCTACTGGGGGATCTGGACTCTGTTCCTCAGCACAAGGTAATGTTATTTTCTATTTATTTAAAAAATGCTTCACCAGAATACGAGATGGTATGAGTGACATGTTTGAGCTCAACTATATTAAAATATATATACATATAGTAAACAGAAAGAGACAGCAATGGAATATATCAAAATGTTAAAAGTAGTTGCCTTTTGGTAATGAGTTTATAAAATGAATAACTTTTTCTCTTTGTTATTTTTATTTTTCAATTTCCATAACAATCGCCCATTATTTTAATAGATGGGAAATAATTTTCTTTATTAAACACGTTTGCTCAGTAATTTAAAATAAAGGAATATACAGATTTTGTGTTGTCACTTGCAGCCAGCATCGTTAGACTGGAAAAAGTCTTTTTACCAGGGAAAGGTATAGATAAGATAAAATTTTTAGCTTCAACTCTTTGAAATGTAAAATTGGGTTAATGTTAAAAATTTCATTCTTGTACTTCCATTTTTGCTTGATTACTATGCACTCTTCGGGCATTTTAGAGAAGCAAAAGGAAATAATGAAGTGCCAAATAAACCTAGACACCAACACTTTATTAAAGAATAAGAATTTGATAGGTGATGTATTCAAATTTAATATATACACTTTTGAGCATGCCAGATAGCCTGAAAGGACTCAATGAAACATATATTTCAAAGCTGGCTTCATGATCAAAGTCAAGATTTAATAATCAGGATCCTCTAATACTTGTCTTTCTGAAGATGGAAATACCACTTTGAACTAAGTAGAATTACAACTGTTTAAAATGTAAATCAATTATAAGGTGTTAATACAATAAGAAACTTACTTATCCACGTGAAAAGTATGTCAGCTATTTATTAAACTTATTAGAGTTTAGATGCCCCTGAAAAAGTGGTCTGTGTCATATAAGCTAAGCCTCAGGTTAACGGTTAATTTTGAATTTTATTCTTAATCTAATCTATGAGCCAGCGCCTCTTCTTCCAGAGTTTTTCATCATGATTTGTGGAGGTTCTGGCAAAGCCAAAATTTCTTCCCTTCTTAGCAAAAGGTCTACAATAATATGCCATCCAAATGCTACAGGATGACTACCGAGCATCTTTGAATATTTTAGGGGGCAGTTTTTCAATCCCAAGGAATGACAGAAATATACTAAAAATAACTCATGCATTGGAAGAAATGCTGTATTCTGACACTGGGGGAATGTACAATAGATAGCACAATGTAAGATTTTTCTTTCACCACTGATATACCAGTGTCAATCTCTGAGAATCCTACCAGTGTTTTTATCTCTATATTCCAAGGTGACCTTGGCAATTTCCAAAACTTGGCCAAGCTTTCCACAGACTGTCCACAATTCCTATCACAAGGGCAGCTTCCACTGCAACATATGGCAGATATTGCCACTGGTATTGCCAGAAGTCAAAACAGAAATTTTTTTTAAAGCATAGTTCAGTTAATGTCACTTCGAGCTTTATGGATTTCAGAAGGGTACTCAACTGTGATAGCTAATGGAAGAGCTGGCACAAGGTCAAAGATGTAGCAGTCAAAGCACCTTTCATTGGGCCCAGCTACACAGATTACAATGGTGACTGACAGCTCAAACAGGTCCATCTCAAGTCACAAATACCTAGTAACAGATACTAGTAAAATTGCACAAGTCGCAACTAAATGGATTCTTGATGAAAAGAAGATAAACCGATCTGATGTGATGACGGTCAGAAGACACCTAGGACCTAGGCTGGCTCATCTGTGGCTCAAAAGGTCCCAAGACTCAGTTTTCAAGATCAAGCAGGATCCTTCAGTGTTGTTGCCATTTTATCATTCTTAATTACACCCTCCCTGCAAAGGAGCCTACTTGGGAAACTCAGAGTTAGTCTGCTCAAACAAACAGCTTGGGCTACGTTGGAGAACTGAAGGGAGAAAGAGATTTCGCCAGGAATCTTTCAGCGGCCCTGAGCTATCAGGTTCTGAGCCCTGGAAATGCCTGGTGTGTGAAGCTGCCTGACTCTCAAGGTGCTCTGTAGGGAAAGGGATGACAACCGAACTGTGACATTAGCTCTGGTGACAGGCTTACAGCTCGGTCTCTTAATGCAGGAACAGCAGCATCACAGAAAATGTACTCGGACTTCGAATAAAAAATCAGAGCTATAGCTTTCCGCCTATTCTGGAGGCTTTACCCAGTCTTATCGGCAGAGGGCAGTATCAGATTATTCAAAGTGTCGCAGGCACACACCAGGAAAAGGGCTATGCTTTGCTGTAACACGCATTTATGTTTATGCATCTATTACATTTATATAAAACTTGATGTTTTGGGAACGCATAGTACTCAGGGAGTTCCCAACCTGTAATTTTTACTATCTAATTTAAACCTAAAATTCCATGTTCAAAATAACTTTCCAAAAGAAAAACCGCAAGATAACACGTGCTACGATACTTTGAACAAAACACAGGTACCATTCACAATCAGAAATCATCCTTTATATGCACTGTGATGTTCTGATTTTTCCCGATTTGAATCAAACAATGGGATTGACAAGAAGGTCAGCCAGGAGAGGAAACACCCGAGAGAGCGCGGGCAGAATTTGCAAGCTTCACTTAAACAAAAGCTATGAGTTTTACTTCTGCCTTAATATCATAACAAATCTTTTCTGAGGAGGAAGTGTAATCAAGGAAGTAGTTTTTCCAAATGATATTCCAATTGCCCAGGTGCCAAGCAGTAGCAGCTGGTAACTGACTTCTCAGCATCATGAAATTTCTTTACAGTCTTAAAAAAAAGTAATTGAAATATTTTTGGTACGAATCCTGAGACTTACAGCTTCAGTTCATTCAAAAAAAAAATTGCTCCAAATGAGAATTCAACAAAACTGAAAATCACCTAATTACACTCGGAAAGCTGTAATTCACCAATATTAGTGGCAGATTCGACAGAGCGTGCACCTCCCACGTGCTCACCTTCATGGAAGCCTTCAGCTCAGAAGCATCATACTGAGCAGGTGTTTTCAACAGGCCCAGAATCACTGTCTCCAGGTGGCCAGACAAGGCTGACTTCAGCGCTGCTGCAAGCTCCTTCAGACAAACGGGCAGGGACATGGAAAACTGGGTTGGTAACCAACATTCCCTTTAAAACGAGTGAGTAAAATACCTGTGAAAACCATCCCTCGCCTGCATGCCCTTCCACAGACTCAGGTGTCAGAAAATGAAAGATCAGACTTTGCTCTAGTCAAATCCCTTAAAATCCAAAGGAAACCGGAACAGTATGCAATTCCTCAGAATGCTGTGGGTGTCAGGACACTTTACCATACAACCTGCATGCGATGACAGCCCGTGGAAGACAGGGTACTTTCCGGGGCCAGGGCCCCTGCTGAGAATGAGGTGGTTTGAGTGGGGAGCCCGTGGGGAAGCAGAGCCCTCATAGCCTGCTGACACCCTCCTGTAAAAGATGCTTGCGGTTGTGCCTGGAGTGGCTCCTCAAAGTCTCCAGAAGGAACTGGAGGGCCCAAAAAGGCCGGAAGTGGCCTCATGAAGCTGTCCTATGCAAACACTTCATCTACGGCTGAGAGAACATCTGTTTGTCCATACCAAATTGGGACGTGTTGAGAGAGATGATGGGGACTAAAGCTCCCCATTCAGCCCTTTGACTTTCCCATGGCATATTATTTCTTAAGGGTTCCACTGTCACCATTAAGAAAGATTTTAAGTCAGAGGTCTGAGTCAGCACCCATGTATGCAGACAGATACCCCAATTCAATGTGGCTTTCACAGATGCTTCCTCCAGATTAAGCTTCCTACAAATCATGGGCGTTGAGTGATAACTGAACTCTCCCACTGTAATTATTTTCTTCTTCCTTTTCACTTTCTCCTCTTCTCTTCCTTCTTTCTTTCTCTCCTGCTTTCCAGCAGAACCCCACGGCATCTACAAAGTTTGGCCCCTAGAAGAATTTACAGGCACTGGGAGGTGACATGCAGCCTGCTTCGGTGCGAATCTTCTCAAATCAGTCACAGATGTCGAGAATTGAGACGGATCTTAGAAAGCAACTGGCCCAACCCCTTCACCATCTACTTTCTCCTGCTTTCTGATGTCCTGGTAACACACAGCCCTTAGGAGGGGACTTTAAAAGTAACACCTTCCAAGGCACATATGTATGGTGACAGATAAAAACTAGACTATTGGTGGTGAGCACGATGCAGCCTATACAGAAACTGATATATAATAATGTACACCTGAAATTACACAATGTTATAAACTATTATGACCTCAATAAAATAATTTAAAAAAACGAGTTAATTTTTCTCTAGACAAGTTACCTTCCAGAGGGTATTTTCCTGCTACCAACAAAACTAACTTCAAGGACTGCCGAAGCACATAAGTGACAAAAGGTGGCCGTGATTACCTTCACAGAAAATGAGCCACTGACATAAAAAAAAAAAAAGGCAACACCTTCCAATTATAGCACCGATTTTCCAGTTTGGAACTTTGAGGTTAGGTAATTCCAAACTCAGCCTATTCCTGACACTTCCCTCAACCCATTCTCTGCTCAAACCTCAAATAGCATCTATCTGGGCACCTACTGACTTCTTCCACTTCTATTATAAACTCCTTATGGGCGTTCAACTTCCTGCTGCTCATACTGCCTAGCACAGGGCTTTGCACTCAGCAGAAACTCCAGAAATGTTCGACAAATAAAACACAATCATTCCTTATATGGAGAAACCTGGCATCTGCTTGAACACGAAAGAAACATGAAATCAAGAGAGTCTCAGCTCCTCTCCACGTCTACTAGCTGTGCCCTTGCTGTTCAAGCTCGTCACCTAGGCAGCCTCGGTCTGTACTCCTGAGAATGCTGCAGTACAGGGCCTTCTCCTTTATTCATAAACAACTCATTCAACACAATAAGGTTCTGCCTCCACGATTTCCTTCAGAAATTATCTCAAGAAGTTTATGCATCTTTCTATAAAAGATGACAATTCTTCTTAGTCCAAGGCTGAGAGGTATCAAGAATCAGTAGGGGGGGCCGGCCAGGTGGCGCAGCAGTTAAGTGCACACGTTCCGATTCAGCAGCCTGGGGTTCGCCGGTTCGGATCCCAGGTGCGGGCATGGCATTGCTTGGCAAGCCATGCTGTGGCAGGCATCCCCCATATAAAGTAGAGGAAGATGGGCATGGATGTTAGCTCAGGGCCAGTCTTCCTCAGCAAAAAAAAGAGGAGGATTGGCAGCAGATGTTAGCTCAGGGCTAATCTTCCTCAAAAAAAAAAGAATCAGTAGGACAGTGAGCTGTCCCCAGGACACAGCAAAGCCTTTGAGGTCACTGAACTCATCATGATTCTGGTAATATCTTCCATCCAACAGGGTATGCGAGAGCTTTGTTCTCCATCTATCTAATTTGAAATCAAGATCCAGGCTTCTCTGTTTCTGTGTACATTTATGTGTGCACACCCACGTGTGTTCCAAGACCCCACTCTGTAAGTCACAGCTGAAGGAGCAATTACAGGCATACCGTCCAAAGAGGTGGGCCTTCTGCTCCAACTGGAACTCTATTCTACCAGCTCACAGATCCTTTTGGGGAAGCAGAGAAATAAAACACTCCCCTCTATGCCTCACTCCAGAAGATTAATATAAGTCTAGTTGAAAGAAGAATTTTAATGCACATGAGATGAAAGAAGCCAGATGCTTTCCTATTTATGTCTGTCCAACTGTTTCGGGAGGTGGAGGAGGGAGCTACAGCAGAACTTGACCTGCAACTCCCAGAACCTTGGTGGTCACGTCAACCCCAAGAGCAGAAACATCTTTTCCAGAATGCTTCCAGCTCACCTCCACCGTGGCTACGAGTGGAGGTTCTAAGTCACACAGGAGCTGCAGGAAGCCACGCTGACTACACCGTCCAAGAATAAATCAAAAGCTTTTAATAGCAAGAAGTTAAAAATAAAGCAGCCTGTCCTTAAAATAAAATTTCCTAACACTGTGACAAAATAAAGGATGAATAAGCACCGGGTTGTTCCTTCACCACTAGTGGACAAGCAAGGAGAAAAGCACAAAGACCCCTTAAATAGTCGGGGCATGGCATGCCGAAGATAGTCTGCTGGACCAAATGAACTACTAACTAATTAAGCCCCTTTGTTGTCAAGCTCTTAAGAATTCAACTGTATTTTTTTTAAGAATGAGGGGAGCGTGTCAGGATCAATACTCCTAAGATTAGTGTCCTAAGATTAAATTAGTGTCCTAAGATTAAATTAGAAACATCTTATCAAGAGCTAACAGAAGCCATAAAGATGAAATGAGTTGCTACATGTAGAGAACTACATGCCAGGCACAAAGTAAGCATTCAGTAAATGGTGCCTGTTGTTGCTGTTTCTCCCTATTCCGTTCAACCTTTCTAGTCCCAGAACTGCTCCCTCCACACACTCTGAGTTGAAGGAGGGTGTGGTCTTTATGGATGCGCTCCAAGCACTCCAGGGGCCACCCATGGGTGAGTGGTGACTCTTACAAGGATGTAAGAGGAACACCTTGGATACCTAAGAGTTCCAGGAGGCGCTTGCTGGAATGAGCCAGAATTCAAGAAAAGAAAAAGCAATGGCTGAGGAAATGAAATTCAACAAGGAATGGCCTTCATCCCTGAAACCGCCTGTACCTTTTTGGTCCTTCTCTGGTAGGCGAAGGCAATATCTTGTCTCTGTTCATTGCTGCGGTTGGTCAGAATGTTGACAATGGTGACCTCGTCCACACCTATGGAAATACAAGTTGTGAATGGTTACTCAACCACGTGCTCTAGTCCTTTGCGCTTGCACAGAAGGTTTTAAGCAGAGTTTATTCAAAGTGAAATTTATACACCATTCTCCAAACAACACATACCAAAACATCAAGATTTGTCTTCTTTTTATCAGCTTCCTCCGCTTAACGTGTGTACCTTCTTTTCTTTTTTTCCTGATAACCTCAAACCTCAAGCCTAAATGGGCCTTCTAAATATGTGTATTTTAAAAAACTATTTTATTCATAAATAGCTTTCTGGAACCAACAGTAGGAGGTGCATCCGTGGGGCTGTGGCAGTCAGATGGAACAACAAAGATTTAGGAGGATTTTAAATGAAGGTCCCCAAATTGCCATTTAACTGAAGATTTAATAGACAGTAACTGTGAACTGAATTAATAGAGACAATTATTTATATTTATTGCAGGATTATGGCTATATAAGCAGCTAGGTATAATTTCTATAATTATAAAAACTGTCATGACAAATGAGTCAGATTTAATATGGCAGTTGTATTTTAATAGCATAATTGATTAAAATAATCATACTTATTGAAGACTAAATTATTTTGTAAGGAAAATAAATGTTCCGCTGCTTTTAATCTTCAATAGGCAAATTTAATAATCAATTTTATAACTTTATTAAAAAGAGTAAGTGTTTTAATCTAAATTAAATCTAAATTGGGAGTTTTGAAGTGCCACCAAAATATTTTAGTACCTATTTTAATTGGAACATGTGTATTTACAAAGATAAGCAATGCTTTCTGGTATCTGAAAGTTTCCAATTTTATATCAGAAATACTCCTAACATGCCATTTAACTTAAGAAAGCATAATTTTAAGAATTCAGCAAGTGAAACGTCTCTCTCCTGACTGATTATGAACTTTGTTTAATAAAAGGAAGAGTCTTTGCCATAACTAGATAGGTAATTCTTGGGTGAGAGCAAGAGTGGCTAAACCACAAGGTCAATGTGAACTGCAAACAGCCTGACCTAAAGGAAATCAGGAGTCCCAAAGCCACAGAAAGGTCAGAACTGCAATGCTTTGAGGCAGAGGCAACGAGCAGACTGACAGAGAAGGTATCTTCCGCTTTCAGTGTGTTAGAAAGATCAAAAAGCATAAAGTTAGACTTTCTGGGTATAAAAATAAATAACATTTATTTTGTATTTATATACTTATTTCAGAGTGAGTTCACACCAATGTCAGTCAGTTATCTTAACTGCAGCATCTATAACTTTCTCTCCAATTCTTAGAGTGGCCAACGTCAACACAGAAACCCAGTTGCTGTAAATAAGACTCAGTTTTTAAGAGGTTTATTTCAGCATTGGATATAATATCAAAAAAATCAAGGGAAAGACAACCTATGTCCAATAAGAGAATGATTAAATTAATGTTCTTTTGTCCATATAATGGAATATTATATAGTCATTTAAAATGATGGTATAAAGTATTAATTGACCTGGAAAACTACTGACAATATACTGTGAAGTAAAAAAACAGGTTGGAAAACAATATCCCCAAAAATATAACTCGATTTTTATAAATACATATGGATAGTATAAGAATATATCTAGAAGCCTTTATAGCAAACTTTTAAAAGTGATCCTCTGAGTGGTAGGATTATGGATAAAGTTTCCTTTCTTTTGATTGTCTATACTTTAAAAGTTCACCATAATGACCATAAAAAGGGTTTTTAAAATACACTGTGAATGACACAGAATCATTGATCTAGAATCAACTAGTGACTTCGCCTCAAGAGAGTCCTCGCCTGGTTCCAAATACTTCCGTTAGAACAAAACACAACATGCTTACTAATTAGGAGCTGTGTCTACATAATTCTCTTTGGTTTCCAAAACATCCTGACACAAACTATGTTACTCAGTCCTCACAACAACCAAACGGGGACAGCTATTCCTCTTCCTAGTTTAGAGATGGGGCAGCTGAAGTTCAGAGGGACCGCAAGCGTCACCTCTGTAAACATCTGCCCTCCACGGGCCTCAGTTTCTACATCTCGAACAACGACCTCCTGTGCTGCTTCCACGAAACACCAACAGGCAAACGGAGCTTTAACGCAGGGAGTCTCATGGAGGTATGCACAGGACAGCTTTACTCAAAAGCTCTTTATGGTTATGACGCTACTCTGGTGGATGTGTGACTGGGATGCGTGCACACCTACCCACACCCAAGCGTGCATCCTCGCACTATCTCTATCTCTAAATATTGGATGGCTCTAACTTTACATTAGGAAAACCACCTGTTTATAAATGTGTCTTAGCTTTATACTTAACTTTCTTACCCAAATCTGAAAATGCTGGCCAACAAAACAACATACAATTCTATCCTCTGACTTCAATTCTGACATTTCCTGAAATCAATTTTGGGGCTGCTGACCTGAACGCATACCAAGGACACAGACTCATAAAAAAATTATTCTCCCTTGGAAACAAATGCAAAGTTTATTTTTGTGTCAGAATGTGGCCCACCTGAATTAGAATCACACGAAGCACTTATTAAAAGACACAGTCCGCTGGACCCCACCTGAGATCTACTGATTAAAGACTCTAGGACTTTGGACCCAGGAAGCGGCATTTCCACCAGCTCCCTGGTGATTCTTTATTTGAGAACCACCAACAGAGATGGAGAAGCATGGGTCTTTAGAAATCTGACTGTGTACGAGACCATTAAGTCACTTCAACAACTGCTTCTCCGAGGGGAAGGGCCAACCACAATTTCTGAGGAAGAAATGCTTACCTTTGTCCAAACAACCCAGGTAAGAAATAACACCTGAATAGAGTTCACGCCACAAACTTCAGTGCAATCCCATGCTCCTAGTCAATGAAACAGCTTTTTGCCTTTCTGTCCATAGCAGCTAAGTGTCTAGTCAACAGAGTCGGAATTCAATCCTATTACTGGAAATCCCCATAAAAAGCCTGGGTAGTTAACCTGAATCTCACCTAGGAGGCAGCAACAACGATAGCCTGAAGGAATCTGAGTGTATTTTACCTAAATTATTCACCAAGCAACAGCCTGCTGAGCTGCAGCATCCAGCATGCTGGGACCCCTTCCAAGGAAACAATCAAACGCATTACACAAATGCTAATGCCAGCAACTACAAGAAATTAAATGGAGGCTATTTCTGCAAGTTGGAAGCCCCCTCCCCTTTCCGAGAACCTCTCCTACATCAGCTATTTCTCCCATCCATTGTCTGCAAGTTTCAAATTGAACTGGAAAGAGGAAAAAATCCCAGAGCCCAGGATCAATTGCCTAGTCAAAGCCACTTAAGGTATGTGCTACGTCGCAACCCCAGAATACACATATCTGCCGGGGGATTTAACCATCTTATCTTCAGAACACTGCTGCTTCCTCTCGACCTGCTATCATAATTGGTGAGGCAGTTTATTCCTGTGGACAGGAGTTCGGCACAGGTTGCAGCTGCAAGGGTCATCCGGTTGCGCACCATTTCTGCCCAGGATGCAGCTGAAGGATGAGGACTAACACTCAGCTACCTATGTCAGCACAATCGCCGTCAACAACGCACAGCGAGTGCCAGGACACTAGGAAAGCTTCAAATTTAACAACTTTAATATAGCCGCCGACACCCGGTAGATGAGGCTGTGCCCTCTCTGGATCTGCACTTTCCGATCGCTCATGTTCCAGTGCATACGTAGGGAAGTGTTAGGCGGGCGGAAGGGCCCAGGGTCTAAAAGAAACTGTGTCGGTGGGGCATAAGCATCCAGAAAAAACAGAAAACCTGAATAATGCTTCTTTTCCCACCCCATTCCTCTTGTATTGGATGTGGAAGGCCACAAAGCAATCTGAGCAAAGGCTCACGGTGGGGAACAGTGATGTGGGTGGGGGATCCCACAGAATGTGGGTGAGAACATAATAAATTCTGTGAACAAGGTAAATTCTGTGATTGAGTAGTTTGATTTTTCTTTTTTGTCTTTTCGAAACTAATAAAAGTTAAGATTTTCCAGATTGGTAAGGAACTAAGACCCAAATTTCTTTGGCTCCTGACAAGAAACAGCAAAATATAGTTTTTAAGCACTTATTCCTTGAATGAAAATAGTTGGCTAATCTCATCAGCTAGCTACAAAAATGCTTCCAACAGTCCGAGCTGGGGCATCTGAAAGGTTGGTCACTTCTAAATGCCAGTCAACCCGAAGCAGCAGCTTTGCCAATTAATGCCGCAGGGAGTTGCCATAGACAACAGGGCTCAAGCAGAAAACTCTGGGGTCGTGGGTCCCTTAAACCATCTGCCGTATTTTTAAAGCATAAAGAACAGTTGCAGTCTAAAATGATGGTGGAATCCAAAACCACAGAATCTGCCTCCTGGAGTTTCCTCCTCTTCTCTGCGGGTGGAAATCCCTAGTCAGCTCTGCATCTGGCATTCCATGGAAAATGTGTGTCTTTATTGTCCATGGCAAGGAACCGAGAGGTCATTCTGAACAGGATGCTGACTCACAGCTGCCAAGACACACTGACTGCACAAAGAAAATGGATCTCATTTTGTTTGATGAAGGATTCAGGAGGCCCTCAGGGCGGGGCTGACTGGTTGGAAAATAAAGGAAAACTGCCCAGATCCTCCTTATCTAGATGAGAAAAACCATGACACGGCTTAGATTACTGGGCATCTCGGGGTCAAACCTCAGAAGAAATCATCAACGACAGGAAGGTCAGAGGCAGGCCACAAAGAGAGGAGACGGCCGCAGATCCAGGGGTGTGGACATGTGGACAGAGAACAGCATCCAGTTCCTGAGTACCTACTATGTGACAGGCATCTCACTAGGTGTTTTACCCAGTTCTATCATGTAATTTTCACCACACCCGTGTGAGGTGGGTATCATCATCATCCCCATTTTACCGATGAAGAAATCAATGCTCACAGAAGGCAGGGGCTCACCCAACATCACACAAGCAAGTCACCTGAAGAGCTGGGCTGGAAACCAAGATTAAAGACACAAGTCATTACACTGGTCTGCCCTGCCTCCTGTTATAGAAAATGATCCCAAATTTGAAAATAAGGCAAGAGGACGACAGCATGTCCTCCCAGCGTGGTGAACAGGCCCAGCCAAGGCTGTTTCTCCAGGGGCGTGCTCCCACCCGACCTGCTACTCACTACGGATTAGGGCGCAGCCTCTGTGGGTTACATGTTAACTTACACATTGTGGTCCAGTAGAAAAGATCACCCCAAGGGTTATGGCTTCAGTGCCCTGTAGGACATTAATGGTCCTGTATCCGACCCAGCAACCTTATTTCAACATGCTTTTCTCATTCTCTCAACTTTCCCTTTGAACCAGCATTCTCTCAATGAGTTAAATAAATGTTTGGCAAGTGTTCATCCTATATTAACATGAGCCTACCTTTTTGAAATTATTCTTTATACCACACTGCTCCAACTAGTTCCTAATAAAAAGGATTTGGGACAGTAGTGTGTCTATGGACTGGACTTCCTATTTAGTACATACAAACGTGCACACATTTAATAATCTCTAGGTAATGATTTGCCACCCAGTAACAATGCAAGGCCACTGAAGAGACAACCCAAGTAGGGTTTTTTCAAAAGAAAGAGCTAGAAGCCTCTCTTTTGGAGATAGCCATTAATACCGCGGCGGGAGGGGGCAATCCCTCCTAACAAGCCCAATATGCCAACAAGTCATCTGTCTAGAGGAGGGATTTCAGAGACAGAGCAGTAGGTGTGTGTGTGCATATGACTATCCACACCCAGCCACGGGGCTGCCAGGCCCAGACTTCCTGCTGTCAGAGTCTCTCCTCTGGATCGCTCAGCGGAAGTGAGCACTCTGTCTCCAAAGGGTCTCACCAGGAGCCAGACATCCAGGTGGGCGACAGAGATGCAAAAAGAGGCATCGGGGTAAGTGCCAGTGACAGATGTATTGCTCTGGAAACTATATGGGACTCAGAACTGTAAGATGTGGGGTATATTAGTTACCTCCCTCTGCCTCCATGTCTGATCCTATAAAATAGAGATCATGAGAATACTTAATTTACGGAGATGCAGAAAGGACTGGCAGCTGATGACTGGGAAGGTGTCTTCTGTCTTCTCCACTCAGCTTTTCTGTCACAGGCCTGACTCCTGCCTGCGTTCAGTTTTTGCTCCATGAAAATATAGGGCATCAAGAAGACGGGGAACATTTTTGTCATTAGCACACATTAGACTCCTAGTCCAGTTTCATGATGAACTCTGGCAGCTGCCTGAGAGCTGGGACAGAAAACAAGCCTGTGCAGGGGAAGAGGTGGGGGGGTGAGGAGGGGGGAGGGGGGAGGAGGGGGAAGCTCTGCACCTCTCCTGAGTCTGGCACAGCAGGTGGCTTGGTCCCGGCTCAGGGAAAGCACAGTTTAGCTAAATGCATAAGGAAAAGGTTTGGCCCAGAAATCAAATTTCCTCTATTTCCATCTTGCTCTGATCTCACCTCAGCTTGAGTCCCTTAGAAAGGATTTCAGGTAACATCTATTTGGTTATCCCATTGGATCCTTTAATAATCTAGAACGCAGGCTGCTTCCACGCCTAATTGTATTTCTGAAATACTGTACAGAACCAGCAAGAAAACACAAAGCAGGCCACCACTCAAGATCCAAATTAAATAAAACTGTAAATGAAGGAGTACGCAAAAAATGCAAGCACCATTTTGTGCCCTGCTACTCCATCAGCCTATGAGACAGCAAGTGAGAAATCTGAACAGATGCAAGAGGCATCAACACGCCCACCCCAGGGTATTTATTGTCTTAGCACTGCTGACACCAGACAGGAATCTGGTTACCCCATTGTCCCTGTGGCACTGGTATGTGGATTTCCTCATGGAAAAGAGGTATCAGATTTTACAAAAAAGAAAGATCTGTGAGGCAGGCAGAGCCAATGCCTGCACTTAGAAAGGCACCAGGGCCTCCTTCACCCACAATTTATAGGCTCCTTGGCTTGGGTTTGGCATCTACACACCCACGTGGACAAAGATCATTTTGAAGAAAATCAGAAAATCTGTGCCCGGAGTCCAGGTGGTTGTGACTCAGTACTGGTCCCTCTTTGTTCCCACCAGTCCTGTAAGACGAGAACTCAGTCTAATGTAAACTTGAACACAAACAAAAGGTCCCGTTCCCTCCTGTTCCCTTCCAGGAAGGTGAGGAGGCCCCACGCTCCATGAGTCACAAAGGCCTTTCTCACCAACACTCTCACCCAGACTTAAGGGTTCTTGTCAGTTTGGGCCCTCACCTCCCACCCCTACCTTATAAGGAGAGAAGCTACTTTTCTGAGCCAGCCTGTCCCCCGGCATCTTCAATATTCCTCATTGCTGTCTCAGCGGAATGAATACACCTCCAGGCGTGCAGGTGATACCAAAAATGCACGTCCTGGCTGGCTTTCCACTGGCAGGGGACGTCAGTCTTTTGGCCATGCTGGAAATCTTAAGCAGTTCCATTTTAAAAGTATTGGAAAAAAATAAGCGCAAAAAACTTGCTGCAGTTATGTTCTATACTTGTGCTTATGAGAAGGGGGAAAAAAATCACCCACTTTTGCATCCCTTCCGGAGAACACAAATACTGCTAAAATCAAAAATGGCAATAATAATAGGGCAACACATTACCCTCCCCTTCTAGAAAGAGACCCAAGCTGCGCCAGTGTATTGGCACTTTAACTCTGGGGTGTGCAGCTTCTAATTACAACCTATTTTATGTAGTCTAGATTCATCTTTTTCTAATTTAGCTGACTTTCCTTTCTAGTTATTTGGACCCATATGGTAAACCATTCACAGCTGTGTTGTACACTCCACAGTATATATTTAACCCAAGGCCAATCTAGACCAAGAGACTCCTACAGATTTAAGTCTCAGAAACCTCTTGTTAATTAAGCAATTTTACTACTTTTGCATGGCTTTATTCAGTTTCTAACTAGACACAAATCAAGGTAAGTAATTGCATAGCCTACCTCAAGCCAGAGCATATACAAAACAATCAGGCCTGTGGTTTAGGTAACATACTCAAGAGATACAGAGATCCCTTCAAACTAGAAACCAGGCGGACTTATGAGCGTGAGCTAAGTTCATTTTGTGAAAACAGATCAAAGCTCACCAGGGCAGTGTTATCTTTTCTGGATACCACCCAGATTCTGTCCTTTCCTGCTCTGTCTTGCCAGCCATGTGTCCCCACTTCTGCTCACCTGTGTGCTCTGGTATCTGTGTACTTTTTGACTACCATTCAGGTTAAATGTTCACCTTCTCACACAGTTCCAGGGGCCCAGGCGTTAAATAAGATTAATGAAATACAGTCCTTGCCCACAAGGAGCTCACATTCTGGTGGGAGAGACAAATCCATCCATAAACAGCTGTAACACAAAGTGCCAAGAGCTATAATGGACTATGTAATGTATTATGAAACACAGACCAAGGAATTATTGATTTGACCCCCTTCTCAGACAAAGCTTCGAGAAGAGGTTGTGTACTGGCTCAGGCTGAGGGGTGAGTGGGAACAACCTAGATGTTAGAAGTGGGGCGACACTCCCACTAGAAGGGAGCTGCATGCTCCTGCAAGACAAAGGCTGTTTGGGGCACCAAATAGCCTGGAGACAAAGCTAGAAAGAGAATCTGCAATGAATGAGACAAGGAAGCCCATTAAAAGGACAGATGCCACAAGAACCCAGGTGAGAGATGATAAGGGCAGAGGGGAAGGGATGGATAATTGCTGCTTTGGGACCTTCTGACCAGACTAGGCAGTACCAGCCCATAGACCTCTTCTCAAGCCTGCCCCTTTTACTGCTCCTCCCCACTCCAGGCCCGCTCGATTTACAATCCTTGTGCTTAACAGCAACTGATTAACTCTCCACCACAAGTAACTTGCTCCCAGTTCTCCTTCCTGAGAGTACTCAGACATCAGGGAAGTCGACAGTACATCCAATGGAGCAAGTAATGCCCAGCATGCTTCCTACTCGGCCCACGCTACGCACACCTGCACACACGTATGCACCTGCACACACGCACGCACACCTACGCACACACACTTGGGCTACCGTATCTAGAGAGGAGGCCCAGATAGTTCATCTTTTCACTGTCCTTTGGCTTTGGTTTGTATCAGCATTTGAGGTTTACCCTTTGTTTCCTTTGATGTCAAGGAAATGCCAATTACTTAGCATTGTGATCTCCCGATAAAGGGTCTGAGGTGGGGGTGGGGTGAAGGTGTGACCCAACTTCTTAATTACACTTAAGGTAGAAGGCATTCTCAAAGAAAGGTAAGATCTTAATTAGCTCATTTTTTTTTTAAAGATTTTATTTTTTTCCTTTTTTCTTCCCAAAGCCCCCCAGTACATAGTTGTATATTCTTAGTTGTGGGTCCTTCTAGTTGTGGCATGTGGGATGCCGCCTCAGCGTGGCCTGATGAGCAGCGCCATGTCTGCGCCCAGGATTCGAACCAACGAAACACTGGGCCGCCTGCAGCGGAGCGCGCGAGCTTAACCACTCGGCCACGGGGCCAGCCCTTAATTAGCTCATTTTTTAAAGTGGTGTTAGTTATCTAAAAATATCAAGGGGAAAGAGAAAGGAACAAAGGGAATGTTACTTTCCCAACTAATAACTTCATTTTTGTTTTCAATTAAGTTTACTACCTTCTCTATGAAGGCAATACATATAGAAAATCTGGAAAATACAGAATATACTGAAAACATAAGAAAGGAAAAAATCAATTACTTAAAATTCCATATATCAGTTAATAGTGCCTTTCATTTTTTTCTTTTTGACATAAAAAATTTTTGTGGTGTGATCATACTGTATGATGAATGTACTGTATTTTATATCCATCTCTCTATGCAACTGACAAATTTAAGGTGAATGGATGTTAAAATGAGTGTTCTAAAATCGATTGTGGTGATGGTTACACAACTCAGTGAATACAACGAAAAACACTGAATTGTAAATTTTATATAGGTGAATTGTATGGTATGTGAATTATATTGCAATAAAAATGTTTAAAAATTGTTCATAAACTTTATTTTTTATGACTGTGACATTCTACGTAATATAGAGGGAGTTACCGTAATTTACTAAGTCACTCCCCAACTAGAAGATAGATCTGGGTTTTTCACTATCATAACCACGCTGATATTAACGCCTTTGGTACACTGACCTCTGTATAGCTATCATATTCTTTCTCCTCAATATTTTCCTTGAAGGATTTAAGGTTCTAAGCACATTGACCACCTAGAAATTATTTTAAAGGACCAACACACTTAACTCAAGAAAACTGAGTTACTCTCTAAAATTACAAGGCACCAAAAAAAACGAGTAAATAAAAAGTGGTCCTGGGGCCGGCCCCGTGGCCGAGTAGTTAAGTTCGCAGGCTCCGCTATGGCGACCCAGGGTTTTGCTGGTTCAGATCCTGGGCACGGACGTGACACCGCTCATCAAGCCATGCTGAGGCAGCGTCCCACATGCCACAACTATAAAGACCCACATCTAAAATATATACAACTATGTACTGGGGGGATGTGAGGAGAAAAAGCAGAAAGAAAAAAAAAAAAGATTGGCAACAGTTGTTAGCTCAGGTGCCAATCTTTAAAAAAAATCTACAGCTAGCATCATATTTAAAAAAAAAAAAAATGTGGTCCTAAGTAAAACTCACTGGGCATTAAGTCTGGAAGAGCAGACGACAGGGGACCTAAAGCTGGACCACAAATGTGCCATGTATCCGATATCAGTAGAATCACAGCTAGAAAATGTTTTTCATGCCTGAAAATAACTCATAGGAAAGAAAATATGTCCAGTCCTGACAGGTGCGTGACACAACATCGGGGTGCTTAAGAACACAGGCCTGGGGCTAGACAGAGCTTTGAACCAAGGCCAAGAGACCTACAGCGTGTTAATCCTGAATGTCACCCATATACTGGGGATGACAGAGCACTGCATCAGAGGATTAATGTGAAGTTCACCTAAGATGGATGTTCCTGAAATGCTTGATGCAGTGCCTGCCCATAACAAGCACTCAGTAAACAGCTGCTACCACCATCACAGTGATGTCAGCTGCTTTTGACCAAACTGGAATGCAGGAACCCACATCTTAGCCCTCTAGACATTTCTGCTTAGAAACTACAGCATTTTTCTACTTGCTCCGAAAGAGCCTGAAGGTATTTTTATTACCATGGGAGTTTCAGCTGTTACCAGAGTTCATTTGCGCAATCTTTACATTCCAGTGTGCTAAAAGCTTTCTCATGCAGGGATAAAAGCAGCCTTTGTCTCAAGCTTGTAAAAGGCACCATCTTTGTCAGATGAGTTAACTGCTAAACTTTGACTGTGTTTCTACACAATGGCATGTTGGGAAACCCCAGGAATGGAGGAGCATCCAAACGGTGAGACAGGGTTTGTTTTCAGAAAAGTGAATCATCACCTGTGCGTCTGTGCGTGCGTACGTGCGTGCGTACGTGCGTGCGTGCATGCGCGCATGTGTATGTGTTAAGGTAACATTTTGAGCACTCTCCACGTGCCAGGTACCATGCTCAGTGCTTCATACTTCACAACAACCCTGTGCGGTGGGAACTTTGACTCGCTTTACTTACTAGTACAGAAACTGAGGCCGAAGGGAGGGAAGTGTTCTTCCAGAGTCAGATAGCTAGGAACTTAGTGGCAGAGCCAAGATGCGAAGGTGATCACATATGCTCCCATCCACCACACTCCCGCTCCACCAGGAAGAACTGACGGTAGAGAGATAAGCCCTGCAGATTTTAGTTTCATTTTCTGATCAGTGACTTCCTGACTTCTCAACCCAGCCTTCGGCAAGTATGGTCATTTAAAAGCACCAAAAAAGGAAGACTTTTTAAAGGTCAAATCTGGACACTTCATTATTCTCCCTTCGGTTGTCCAAGCGGCCATTCTGGGAGGCACCCAGTGTCCCCATGGAGCTGACGGCTGCTCTGGGGCAGATGATGCAAACCCCTATGTCCTATTAGGGCCACAAAGGATCTTTCAACTCTCCTTCCTATCTTTGGAAACAAAGTCACCAGTTTCTCTAAGGATTTTAGGAAAGGTGACCATATGATTTATCCTGAAAAATAAGACAATTCTGAGTGAAAGGGGGGCACCATCAGTAAATCTACAGGCATAACCCAGGACATAGGGTCACCCTCATTTTCGGTTCCTAGCTTATCCCGGTTGAGGTTCCCAGTCTGCCAGTAACCTGTATGTGAATTGTACAACTGTATCAACAAGTTAAAATACTCTACTTAGAAGAGAAAAATGTCCCATGGCTCTTCAACAGAATCATGAACCAGCAGCTTCCCTGGTCACTGGATCACGTCCGCCTCCCAGCCTAGCCTCAGCGGAAGGAAGTGCTTTGTCCAAAAGGGGAAAAGAGAGTGGTGAATCACAAGCATCACCACAATAATCACAAGGTTTCCAGGGATGTAGGAGACAGGGCAACCCCAAAGATACATGTTTCATGAACAGAGGCCAAAAAAGTCTGTACCTTGACTTTCATAGACATAGAAAACAGCATGATGACTTGAACAAGCTCTTGCTCAACTCCACCTAATTAAAAGCTTTATCTGCTTTCTTTGGAAAGGGAGGCTTTCATGCCTCCTGGTCTTCTCTTATTCATCCTGGAACTCGAGGAAATACACTCATTCTCACAGCTCTTCCAATTTGAGCTGCAGGCCTAAGGAGTGTCATAACTTGTAGGGTTAAAAAAAAATAGTCTGAATTTTTCACTCATCAGTTCAATCGAAGAGCAATGCAGTAAAATTTTCCCAGCATTTTTCCAACAAATGTAATGAAATTCAAGTGGATTCAGGACAGAAAAAGTCCCTTGGGGGTCACCACGACCAACTTCTTCCTTATAGAAGAGGCACTCAGGCCTCAAAATGAAGAACTGAGCCTAAAGTACACACCCAGGGGATCAGGCCTCCTGGCTCTCAGCTTTGGCCTATTTCCATGTGGCTATGCTCTTTGGTTAACATACTTTCTCATGTTTTAAATCTTCTTCTCTCCAAAGAGAGCAGTGAGGGAGGAAGAGAAGGATGGATAGGAGGAGGGAGGGAGGTGTGGGGCGGGCTAAGTTTGGATCCACTCCATTAAAGTTTAACGACAACTTCAAATGAGCAATGTATGGAGATTCGTGGGAGAATGAAGAGACAACTAAAAATGCCTCAGTCAGACCCTGAGAAGAGGACAAATGTTTGACCTACCTTTGGTCTTGATGGCCGTTTCAATGTTCAGCGCATCCCGCTCGGCATCGAAGTTGGTGTACGCCTTGACTGACCCGTAAGCACTTGCCGGGGTAGAGTGCTGAGGTTCAAAAACAAACATGCTCAAGGCCTACACATTTAAAAGGCTCTTCGTGAAACATCAATTCCTAAAATAGATTTTTTTCTATTGTTTATTTAACAATTCAAATCATTCCAAGACAAGGTAACTTGGTCAGTATTAACATGACATCACCCTTAGGATACGAAACTTCCTTGCTTCCAAAGAGAATTCTTCAAGGGCTCAGCTAGTTCAGAACATGCCATCTATATTTCCACTTCTCTTACTTTTAGTGCAAGCTCAAAGCAGACGACGCAGAGCTGGGCACTTGAAACCACCCGTTGATTTGGGACGGCTTTGAAGAGCATTAAACTCAGCTGGCAACAATTTGAAACAAGCTGAAAATGTGGAAATGCCTGAATGACGAGTGTGTTTAGCCAAGTTTCTGCTACAGGAACATGAATTTCCACCGGGCTTGTATCGCTGAGCTCATAATTCTTTAAAAAGCAAACACAATGTGCCTGCCCGCTCGTCTGTGACTATCAGATAAGTGAGGGAAGCGTCTTCCCCCCACCTACTTTGGCCACCACTGTGACACCAAGGTGGTCAGGCCACATGGCCCACATCCTCTTCATGTCGGCCAAGTTCCCACTCTCCTCTCTCCTCTCTGTGTCCTCCCTCTGCTGTCTTTAACACAATCCTCTCTGCCTACCACTCCTCCTAGTATTTTTTTTCCTTATTGCCTTTTAAAGCATACCCTCTGCCTTTCCACTGCTTTTCAAGACCCAACACCCTTCCAGATCTGAAGGACCGCACTGAGGTAAGGACAATAGTGAGTTTCTACCAGTTCTCCTTTCCAAAACGTTAACTTCCCTCCTCCCTGCTACCCATCCCAAAGCAAAGAACAGACAAAAGAGGATGGACAATGTGGTTTGGACTGGCTGCTGGCCAGCGGAGCCATCCACCACTGCCCACCTTCCACGTTAAGCCTTATCCCCCCACCTCCTCCCAGGACATCATGCCCATCATAATATCATGACCTTGCCTTGGCTCGGTTTCTGGAAAGAGTCAGAGACTGAGGTCTCCCTGACTTACTTCTCAACCCACAAGCATCCTGTTAGGAGGCACCCCAGGACCCCCACCATTTGCTTTTATTAGCAGTGAGGGTATACAGGTAAGCAACTAAGATGCCATCTTCTCAATTGTCTCCCAGGAGAAGCCAGAAATCTAGTTCAGGACTGGACAAAATGTTTCAAAATGTACTTGTGACCATCTTGGCCAAAGAGTAAACCCAGTTAATATTTATCACTGTGAAATACAATGGATTATCAAGTTATTTTCCACCTAACTTCACTACTTAAACTTTCTGGTACGATTAAGTCATTGGAAATGGAGCACACGTTCTGGAAAAGGGAAAGACAAAGTGCTGTTTTGAAATACTTGCAATATCTCCTATGGTGGCTACAAAATGTGGTTGTAAATCTAAGGAAAAATATTTGTTAACAATGCCATCAATTATTTACAAAGGCGGGCAGTCTGCTCCTTGAGCCCTATCACATATGGCTTCACTGACCAGGCGCTATGTCATCTTGTTGCAAAAACAGTTGTAAGGTGGGAAAAGTTTTGCATAATTTTATAGTATCTCTGGAAACAAAGGTTAAATGGATAAATCAACATATTACCTATAAAATCCACTTGTCTGAAAATCAAATTCTTGAGGGAAAAGTGATTTTTCTCCTCCCTCAAAATATTGGGGAATACATGACATTTTCTATTCCAGTCCCATCTCTCCACACAGAGAAATGCATCACATGAGAGTGACTTCAAAGGCCCTCTTTCTTAAGAAAAGCTTTCTTATGAAAACTGAGACTAAAAACAATCTAATGATCAGATCCTTTAAAGAAAAAATTATTTAGCTCTTGGACTTGTCTGGACCCCAACGTGCAGCTTGTCTCGTAGGCAACAACACTGTGCACAAGTCCAAGAGGAAAGATTAAAAATATATAGGCTTTATACTGCATACAACCTGTGCTTGCACAGACATCATCTATCTGAACATTTTGATGGCGAGCACCAGAGATGATACAGGTGGTTCTGTACCACATGAGCCAACTTGCTGTCAACCCACTTATGAGTGCTTCTTTGTATTTTAATTCCAATGAGAGCATATTTTGAAGTATCTGCAAGATATACCTACAAACCAATGTCCCTGCTGAGTTTTTGTAAAAGCCATTTCTGCCAAGATGACCTGAAAGATGTACCGTATTATTAGATATTTTACATATCTCCACTTTATATTCTACTTGATTCTAAAAGTACTTGCAATGACTTCTAATTTCACATATAGTTTAAAATTTTTTAACTCTAAAACAAAGAAGCAACTGCATCAGAATTTCCAGGTTCGCATATTTCCTGTGAAAGACAATTAAATATAATTCTGAGCTCCCTGATAGCCAAAGCAAAAAAGGAAACGATGAATTATAATACTTTCATTATTTAGTTCTAAAAAAAGAAAAAGGAACAAACATCCTAGCTCTTTTGGAGAAAAGCTTTCCCAGGTACTAAAATTTTTAAAGAAAGATATAAGTCCTTGGTGGGATAACCACCTGGTTATCAATATGGCTGTAGCTTAGGTTAACCATTAATAAAATACCAGGGAATGACATTAAAAGTCATGTATTGTCATAACAATTACTATTACGGACATGCTTAAGTCTATAGCTGGATAAAATTCCAGCCACTCCAGTGTCACTAATGCCCATCCAATTGTAATGTAATGCTAAAGTTTCTAGTGCTATACATTTCTTTCACATCGAACTAGCAGGAACAGCTGAAATAATGGGCGGGGGAGGGGACCAAGAGGCGGAATGGATTATCTGAATTTGGTCCTCATTTTCCTATATGTACAAGGAAAAGGAGCAGCACAGTTATCCAGAGAGATGTCCAATTTGCAAAAATTACACAAAGTGAAAATGATATACTTACATCACCCTCCAAGCTGAGCTTGCACAGAATTTCGTGAACAGTAGACATTTTGAAAGAAGCTGGGGGAAAAAAGGACAAAAAGAGTCTTTATAAAGAGGCTTTCCTTTTCCCCGAAGCACAGTGATTCATTATACTAATCTCTACTTCTTGGACCATTTCATCTGAGGATATTAGAGTAATTTTTGCAAATAGATGCAATTCCCATCTTATGATTGGGAAAATTAAAGCTGGGAGATGGTTTGCCTTGGGTTTGCAATGAACTACAGAACAAGTCAGTCTTTCTCTTGTTTTGTTTAAACAGAACCTGGGGAGACTGATTTGTGAATACAAAAACAAAATGCTCCCACGGCTGATGCAACTTGTCCCAACAGGATAAAACTGTCTTCCAGTTCGTATAAAAAATGATAAGCTTGTCAAACCAGCCACCACTTCTGTATTTCTCACCAGTAATTTCACATATTGAAAGGGCCCGAAAACCATGGGTGTGAACTGGAATGAACAGCATTTTCGTGCTGGCCAATTCCTAATTAGAACCCTTTATTACTATCCCTAATTGTTTTCTTAGCTCACCGATGCTTAGAAAATATTAAACTTTATGAGAAAGACAGTGGACAGATTTTCCGACATTAACTCATTCCATGAAAGACTGATCCTTGTATTTAAGATTCAAAATGGCTGAAATGAAGTCATCTTCCAATTAATACACTTAATCAGGCGGTGACACTATAGCCTGATGAATTGGCTTTCCAGCTTTGCAATCACACAGTTCTCGGAACTATACACCAACCCCTGCCAATAAAGAGTGCTCAGTTGGCAGGAAATTTATCTCAGCTGAGACCAGACAGGTCATTGAGCAGCAGATCCCAAAAATAAAGAGAATAGAGCAGAGCTGCATCCCGAAACAGTGGGAGCGACATTTGAATTGCAGCAACCCCTGCTTTGATCTCTTTTTGCTTAATATTCTTTGATCAAGGAAATTATGCCCATGCAAATTCAGCTCTTCCTTCTCTCCCAACAGTTTGCTTAGTCTAAATATTTTCACAAAACTGGCTTGGAGGGAGTATTCGACATAGACACTTGCCAATTTATCGGAAGGCTTAGGACTAAGCAGATTGCAGGCTCTCTGCGGGGTGGAGGTGGGGGATATAACAAAAGAAAATTTCCCTTTATTTGTAGTTATGATGTATTTCTGCAAGATTTCCATCCTGAGCTCTCTCCTAGACCACTCCTCTCTCTTCTCACTGCCCACAGAAGCTTTTTAAGCACGGCAAAGAGAAAATCAGTTATTCCAATTCCCCCAACTCTCAGACCCTCCCCCAATAGGTCCCACTGCTGGAATAGAATCCTGATTTGTAAAAAGTCTTCCTCCATAAATAAACTGTGGTACATCCAGACAATGGAATATTACTCAGGCCTAAAACGAAATGAGCTATCAAGCCAGGAACAGACATGGAAGAACCTTATAAGCGTATTACCAAGTGAAAGAAGCCAGTTTGAAAAGGCCACATACTGTGTGATTCCAACTACATGACCTTCTGGAAAAGACAAAACTATGGAGACAGTAAAAGGATCAGTGGTCGCCAAGGATTAGAGGGGAAGGAAGGAGGGATGAAGAAGCAGAGCAGAGAGGATTTTTAGGACCAGAAAACCATTCTGTATGATACCATGATGGTGGATACACACTATACATTTTCAAACCCATAGACTGTATCCCACCAAGAGAGAACCCTAATGGGAACTGTGGACTTGAGGTAGTGATGTGTCAATGTAGCTTCATCAGTTATAACAAATGTACCATTCTGGGGGGGGATGTTGACAGTGAGCGAAGTTGTGTGTGTATGGGGCTGGGAATATATGGGAACTCTGTACTTTCCACTCAATTTTTCTGTGAACCTAAAACTGCCCATCAAAATAAAATCTATTTTTTTTTAAAGTCTTGCTCTGTGGCTGAATTGTCCAATACAGCAGCCATCAGCCACATGCGGCTGTCGAGCATTTGAAAAGTGTCAAGGTCAAAGGGAGATGTGCTGTAAGGGTCAAGTACACACTGGATTTTGAAGACTTCATATGAGGAGAAGGATGTAAAGGCTCTCAATAATTTTTATATTGATTATATATTGTAGTTATGACGTGTTGGGTATATTGGGTTATATATAATACATTATTTAAATTTAATTTCACATGTTTCTTATACTTTTTTTTAATGTGGCTAATAGAAAATTCACAATTCCATATGCAGCTCACATTGTGTTTGTATTGGGCAGCAATGGTCTAGAGCATCTCATGATGCCACAGTCCAATCCTAGTCCAAAAACCTTTGTAGGAGCTGGGTAAGGTGAAGAGTAAGTTCGAGATTTCTTGTCAAGACAGACAAGTTTGAGTCTGCCTTGATAAAGAAGATATCTCCAACTTCACCCAAGAAACATTCCAGAGGGTCCTATCAGTATCCTTCAGCCTGGGCATCACCAAAGCAGAGAGGAATTTCCCAGGACACTGGCCACCCGGGTCCTGGCCCGGACTATCACCCCTGGCGCCTGGCCAGAACTGGACTCGGTCTGCAGGGAGGGGTAGACTCTTGTCAGCTGCCCCACAGAATTCTAGTCCCCATTGCAAACGGTTAACACATAACAATGCCAAAACAAAAACAGTGGCGTTCTCTTATTTCAGCTCAGTCCAGCTCTCAGAGATTGGATGGGAACCCAGCCCCAGCGTCCTCTACCTACTCCCCAAGGGGACTTGAGTCAAATCGTTACTTGCTTCTCCCCAAACACACCTTTAATGCACAGCACCTCAATTCGTGTTCTCTCCACCCATCTCCTTCCCCTCTCCTCTTCTTCTACTTATAGAGACCCTGCCCATTCCTCAAGTCACCACTACTTTGGCACTGGCGCTAATGGGGTGGCTGCAGCCCCCATTACTCAGTGCTCTCTCCCACCTTTCAGTGCCAGAAGCACTTTTTGATGCCACTAGATTTATTCACTCAGCTAAAGTTCCCTGAGCTCTTGCCACATACCAAGCATTCAAATGGCAAATGCACAAGTACAATTCAAGGCAGCAGGGAGTATATTTCACCTCGTCTCCCCCATCGACCCAATTTCCCCACAGATTTAAGAGGGCCTTTGCACATTCTAGCTGCTAAATAAACTTTTAGAAACAATGAGTTGCTATTTTGCCTAATTAACATTTATATTATTTACAATCATTCTGCAGAAAAAGCAAAAACGTCACAACCACCACAAAGCAATAACCATGAAGCCCGCTATTACTCCACCCAAGTGCCTTTTGTATCCATGTAAATATTTCCTATTCCATGCAAGCTTAATGGCAAACACATTTTCACTTTAGAAATAAAATATGGCCCTCATTTCTTCACTACATCTGATTCCCTGGCAATGCAAAGTCATTCTGCAGACGATTGATGAGTCTCTAGAAGAAATAGCCTTGCCACTCATAATGGCTGTTAAAGCATTAGCTTAATATAGCACATTTGATTAATGAGAATATGTCAGCGTGCTGCTACCCTTGAAAGCGGAAAAGGAAAGGCAGGGCTACTGCAGGTTACAAACCCTGGTAACATCCAGGGAATCCATCAACAAACCCTACCAGGCACACACAGCCTGCACTGCATCAAGGGCTGCAAGACACACGCAAAACTACGAACTGCAGACTCCACCTGCAGACTCCAGCCCCGAGGGACCTCCGAGCTCTCTTCCCTTCCTGCCACTGGGAGACACCTGGAAGACCAGCCCAGGTCAGTCAGCTAATGAGCAGCAGTGGCAGGGCCTGAAGCCAGCCCTGGGACTCTTGGGCCAGTGCCCTTTCACCTTCACCACAAGTTCTTCATTCCAAGAGATTAAGAAGCGAGAGAAAGATAAAAGCACCTCGAGCTGAGTTCAGCCAAGGGCTTAACAGTGAGGTATTAACCAACTTGAGAAGAGCAATCACTCTGGAAGCTTCCAGCCAGAGAAAGCCTGAGGAGCTGGGAGGGATGGGGGTGGGGGAGAATGTGGGAGGTGGAGGGGGACATGACACAATAGACGGGACTGAAAGGGGAGGGGGAGAGGACGGGGTTAAAACAGGCCACGTCTATGCGGCTGGCCCAGTGGCCGAGTGCTTAAGTTCTCGCGCTCTGCTTTGGCAGCCCAGGGTTTCGCCAGTTCAGATCCTGGGCGTGGACATGGCACCATTCATCAGGCCATGCTGAGGTGGCGTCCCACATGCCACAACGAGAAGGACCCACAACTAAGAATATACAGCTATGTACCAGGGGGCTATGGGAAGGAAAAAAATAAAAATCTTTAAAAAAAAAAACAAAAAACAAGCCACGTCTAACGTGGTGCACTGTGGGGGACCTAAAATATAAGTTTCTGAATGGTGCAAATTTAAGTTTGGCTAAGGAAATCCTAGTTAACCAAAAGCCAGAGTGATTTGTTCCCAATACTCATAGTATCTGTTCACAACATTTGCTCTGGAGGCTGAATTTTTTTACTAAAAACAATAGCTGGGCCTCAGTGTACCTACTGCTTTGAATGAGAATAAAATGAAGTCTACGCGCCATATGAGACAATTCCGCCTCATCACAGGGGAAAATTCCTAAGTGCATTACAAGCAGAACGAGCACTCCTTTTCCAGCCATCTCCTCTAGAGAACATGAAAATGGCACCTGCATCGCTCTTCCCAAAGCTGCAACCTCACCCAGATCTCCAACAGGCTTCAACTTGCAAAAAAGAAAAAAAAAATCAGCAAATTCAGTCTGCTGATGAGTACCTCCACACGTCAGTACCTTCCATTTCCACAGAAGGGCTGGGTGACAAGACAAGATCGTTAGAATAGCCCTTTATCAGGGAAAGATTTTTCTTTAAGACAATAACCAGGGAAGTACACTTCAAACTAGTTTGAAATAATCCACCTCTGGGGTGGGAACAGACTCATTCAGCCCCACCCTAATGAAGGGAACAGAACAGTTCCCTCTGGCCTTGAAAATATTAATAAATAAGACTATTAATTGCCTGCCTACAAAACTAGCACCTAGAGTGCAAAGCTTGACAAGTTAATGAAATCTGTGTGGGCTGAAAAACAAGTAATTTACATTTAACATACGGACTATCTTAAAGATAATTTAAGAGGGTTTGACCTTTTTTTAAAACCCTATGGATTTTTTAGTATTTTATTGTTTCCCTTCGTACACATAGTTACAACAAAAATAGTACAAGTGAAACAGCTTTAACTTCTCCCCAAAAAGAAGAGTGAAACAACGTTTGCAAAAAGTTTGAAACAAAAAAAGTTAACCTAAAAGTCAATCCTTGAAATAGTAAAAACAAGTTCTACTGAAATGAATTAAGAAAAACCAGCTCCAGAAAGCCCACAAACAAACAAACAAACAAAAACATGTTGCAACAGGGCTGGTGGGCTTAGCCGAATATGAGTAAAATCTAGCAGTTTCATAGACATACCCACTTTGCAGTTTAAACGTGTTGATGGGTCACCACAAAACACATCCCTAGCAACCACGATGAATCAATCAGGGACTGGATGATACAAATGAGGACTTTTAAAGCAAAAATGGGGGAGGTGGGAGCGTGGAGGGTTGGGTTTCCTCACCAAAGCCCTTACTGTGCACGGACCTGAGTCTAAAGGACAAGACGGGAATTTTAAACCGGAAGGGAAAAAAATGCACAAGTTGGGGTGGGTGTAGAGTTCCCATTGTACTCCACTCTCCACGCCCATCCCCCAAAACATTTTTATTTAACAGAACCTTCTTGAAAGCACACACTTTTCCCCTCGGTTTTATGGTCTTGATTAATGCCTGAGTCACAGGGCCAAGTCATTCCCCAGAAATCCTGGAATTCTGCCCAGCGTCCTTGATCAAACTGAGCAGGATGGACATGACAGCACTTGCTCTGGCTTGTCGCTTTCACTGCCTGATCTGAAGCAGTATTTGCTTGCTACCTACAGACATGTTGCATCTCTTGCTCTCTGTCAGTCTCCTGATACGGGGTTGGAGTGGGTGGAAAGAGCTGGTAAGAATGATGTCACCTGGCAGGAAGCACTTTCAGGGTTGGGAAATCAAGGCCTTCACATCTATAACTCAATTTCAGTGTTTTATGGCACACAGACTATATTTCCAACGGAGCCCTGCTGCCCACAGCAAAAAGTCTAAACTCAGCATTCAAGATTAATACATTCTGGTCCTCACTGATCTTTCCATAAATAAACCCGCATGCAAGCACACGTGCGCATATATATGTATACACACACACACACACACACACACACACAAAAGCACACCCTGCACCAGTCAGATTGGACTGGTAATTCTTCTCCAAATACATTCAGCACTGTCCCGCTACCTCCAAACCCAGCTCTCAAGTTCCCTCCACTGGGAACACCCAATCTGGACCAGCTGACATCCTCATGACACTTCAGAATACAAAAAATGATGTTACCTTTCCTCCTGCACCTCTGCCTGCTCTGTGCTCCCGTCTCCCTGTGTGTCTGTGAAATATCAGAGTTCAGTGTATAAAGGCCTTCTTCCGGTCTATCCGCCTACGGGGTTCTGTCTTATTCATTCTTGTTTCCTCATAGGTCTGAGCACAGGGCCCAGCACACTACAGGCGTTCAATCACATTTTGGATGGTTTACACACACTGGGTCTTATGTCTTTTTTCTCTTCGTTTCCAATACACTCTCCTCCTTCCATTTTCTTTCTCTCTCAGACTGAACATCTCAAAAGGGTTCCAGTTCCATACATTCAGAGCTGGAGGCTTAAATTCCCAGCCTCTGCAAATCTTTGCAAAGCCTGGCAGAGCACTCCAGCCTTTCTCATCCTGACATGCAGCCCATCCTCTCCCCAGCCCAGCACGCCCCCTCTGCACTGCCAGGGCCTGGGGTCCCAGCTCTGCCCACAGGACCACATGGAAACCAAGCCAACATCTCCTCATGGCAAGGAAGGAGGCAGCAAGGAGGAAGGAGTTACAAGTTGCCTTGGGACTCCAATTTCCTCTGACTGTGAGTGTGGAGACTGGGTGTGGCAGGGAGACAGAGAGCAAGGATTCCATGTCACAGCTGCTCCCCTGAGTCAGAACTTTCCACATCAAGGCTGGGATTAGAACTCAGACCACTTGGACGCTATTGACTTCTCTCTGACAAGACTGAGCTCAGGTTTAAAAGCTTCAGGGTGCACCCTAAATGGGAGATTTGGCGGTGATCTCAGTGGAACCCCCCCCAGAAGAACAAGACTGGGCATCCGCTGACCCCCTCTGCTGACCTGCTCCCCAACAAAGAAAATGGGGACTGCCTCTGCCAACAGGAGAAGGGAAAATATACCAGACAGTGAACGGGCGGAAAGAATTTTTTTAAAGGACTGGAATTTCCTCTGATGCAGCCTACAACTAGAATAGGGTGTGGCACCAAGGAAAATGAGGGAGGTGGATTTCCATGTGCAAAAAAAGAGGAGCATTCCATTTCTATTTAATCCTCACAATCAAATCGGGATGCTGGTTAAGTCATGATAACTTTAAACACTTTTCCTAAGGCAAGTTGACTACGATGCTCAGGTTTGGGGAACAGCCGGATTAAAGAGGAAAGGAGCCCCAGACAGGCAGATTCGGAAACTACTATCGATTTGGGAAAACGTAAAGTTCAAAATTCAATTACTGTCCACAGTTCACTCATTTTGTCTAGTTTCTTTTTCTCCCCACTAGATTTAAAGTCTAAAGAGCAGGGGTATTTTTTTCTTTTTTGGGGGGGGGGGTCTGTTGTTCACTGCTGTATCCCCAGTGCCTATCCCTGTGAACAGAACAAAGTAGGTGCTTAATAAATACTGTGGCATGAGTGGATGTTAAAGGCAGTGCAGGAGAGCCTGGGGTTCCTTTTGTGACACACCCGCCCCCACTTAATGGAAAATGGCTCAGCAGCTCACAGCCCAGCACAAGCAACGAGAACAAAGGCCCATGACAGTGTGTTAGTGCCAGATTCTAGGCCAGGCAGTGCAGCAAGAGCCGAGAGCCCTCAAAATCAATAGCAATTATAGAAGGATATCTACCTCACCAGGAAAACTACTTAAACCAGAAATAAGTCAGGAAACTAATGGCCACCACTGCCGGCATAACGTCAATCAATACGGTACTTTAAAAGCTCAAAGACACAGGATGTTAAATATGGAGCCGCCAATCCAAGACCAAGCTCTTGACCAAAGCTAGTGAGTCAGCAATATTTCCTGGACAATTACCACGGGCAGGCCACTTGGCACTATGGGGAATGACAAAATCCAGCCGTCACCAAATCATAAACGCCCAACTAAAGAAGTACACATCGATGGTCACACCCTCCCGCTGCAGATGCACTGGATACTTTCAGAGAAAACTCCTGAAGCTTTGAGATAATAGCTGGACTTAGAAAAAGGGAGGAAAGTGCTAAGGGGGGATGTCTTCAGACCACTGACCACAAAGACATCTCTTCGAGTTGGCCTCTGAACCTGGCCTCATCAAAAATCTTCCTTCACATGGCCTGAATATTATATTATGTGGCTCCTTGATTCCACAGCCTTGAATTCGATAAATTACAGAACTGTTCAGGTTAACAAAGTTTTCCTGTTTTTTAAAAAACTCCACTGGGTTATTGACAACTTTAGGACCACCAGCCACTCCTAATGTTGAATATGAATGAATACTGATTCAATTTGCTAGTCTCTAGCTGGGTTAAGTACACTGAAATGGGGAGGAGGAGGGAATGCAGAACTGGCAAGCCTGGACAGCGTCTGCAATATGTCAGGGAAGAGGGTCTCTAAGGAGGCGGGGAAGGCAGAGAAAAGTGGAGAGGGGAGCAACGATCTCATTTTCCAATTAGAATAATTTAATCATGGCCAGTCTTAAAACTAAGAAAAGTTCCAGAAAAATATTTCAGTGATTTACTCTTCCTACTCACATACCCTCCCTCACCCTCCCACTTTTCCTTCTCCCCATAACCCCTACCCCCAAATTAGGCATGTACTTTGATATAGTGCATGTTAAGTAGGGGTGTCTGGGCTAGCCTGGGAACCTAGGCCTCTTCTATAACATTGTTTCAGTGGGAGAGTGCATTCTCCATTACAAACCACCAGGTTGCAGGCAGTCACAGTAGCAGACACTTTTGGACAGAATCCATCAGTAGAGTCAGTGAGCTCAGGGGCCCAGAACCCCGGCCTCCAGGACCCTGTGATTCTTGCTAAAGACTCAAGGTGCACCCAAGAGGCCACTGCTCTTTGACACAGAGATTCAGAGCACCCGTAGCTTTAAAACGGCAAATCTTAACACAAAAATAATGACACTCTGCATTCGATCGGCATTTAATGTTTTCAATGTGCTTAGCATATTTATTTTTGAATGAACATGTTTTTTGAGATTTTCGATAACCCCCCTATGAGGGCGTAGGTAAGAATGGGCATCCTTAAACTGTCTTCATAGATAAGGAAATTGCTAGCCGCCTCCTACCCTCTCAACAGGCAGCTGATGGAATGCAGCCCTCCTCACCAGGCGCTGGAACCCACCTCACAAAGCCGCAAGGAGCAACTCAGGGGGCCACGCCCTTTTCTGTACCCTCGGTCCCTGAGTCTCTGTCGCATCATCTCGAGCAACAGTGACAACCCTCTCCACAGAACCACGAGGGACACTACTTTCCTGATGCAAAAGTGGTCAACCAAGTGGGAAACTCTCCAGATAAACAGAAATCAGAAGTCGCTCTCCTACAAGATAATCTTGACACTGGACAAAGAGCCTAGGTTTTTTCCGTTTTGTTTTGTTTTATTGGGGAGAGGGGTTGCTACTAAAAACGCCCACCCCTCCTACTCCTCTACTGTTTCCCTCCTGCTGGTCTGTACAAGTTCCACAAATGCGCGTTTGTTTCAAGTAAAGTAACTTGGAACAGACGGGGACTCCTTTCTAGATGGCCGTAACGCTTTGGTTAAACTTGGAGGGAAATGCCCACGAAGACTGCGCCGCCTGGAACCCGCGGCTCCCCAGGCGGCCACACCCTGCCCGCCCGGGGCGTCTGGAATGCGGGGCCTCCCTCAGCTCCCCGCCCCTGCGCCGTCTCGCCGGGCTTCCTGAAAGGACTTGGGGGGATGCCCGACCCCCTCCCTCTGCCCTGCACCCCCCAAGCCGGGGCGCACCCGGCTCCCTTCACTCCTCCCCAGACCACCTTGCCACTGCGCCCCCTCCCTGTAGAAACCTGGTGCCGACCCTCCCTCCAGCCCCCTCCCCCGGCCGGCCCCCCGGCTCCGCTTGCCCAAGCTGCTCTTTGCAAGGCCGCCCCCTGCGCTCCTCTCCGCGCCCCGCTAGCCGGCGGCCCGGGGCCATAGCGGGCGGGGGACGCGCCCGCTTACCTGGGCCGGACGCCGAGGGCTGCGAGCGTCCCAGATGCAGAGCGGAGCCCGTTGGCCTGGGTGGGGCTTTTATAGCCGCCACATCCTCGCTGTGCAGGCGAGGCCCGCCCCGCCTCGCCCCGCCCCGCCTCCCCCTTCCCCTGCCCGCTCCCACCCCGAGTCGGGGTGACTCACCCTCCCCGGCCCGCTCGCCCGCAGGGGTGGCCTCGCCCTGGAACGTTCCCCGAGCCGCGCCACGCGGGAGCGGCCCCTCGCCCACGGCCCTGCCCTCCCTGAAAGCGTCGCCGAGGCCTCCTCGAGACCCATTACCGGCCTCGTTTCGTCCTGCCTCCCTCCCTCCATTTCCTTCTTGAGCGCCACGTCGAGTTCCCAGCTCTGGCTTAGGTTAATAAATTAGCAAGACTTTAGCAGACTCTGAGCTTGGTTAAGTCACTTTTTTAAAGGCATCGATGCAATGGAAGGGAGAATGGTTCCAAGAAACATAAATCGTGATTCCCCTGAGCTGGGGCCGTTGGCATCCAGTTCCTCGTTACCGTCTGCAAACATATTAGCTTAACCTCTGACCGGCAGTTCCCGGGAGGAGCGCGGGGAGGGCGATGGGCCGGCTCCTGCCCTGCAAAGACTGGCCTGCCTCGGCCTCCGAGCGCGCAGGGGGGCCCGGAGCCAGGGTCCGGGAGGGGGTGGGAGGCCGAGGCTAGGAGCCCAGATCCACCCCGCGCCCGCCCCGGGAGGCGCCCTTTTCCCGAGCGCGCTCTGCTCAGCCGCTCCCCTTGCGAGTTGGGAGCTCTGCGCGTCCTCGTGGCAGGCCGTCCCGGGCTGGGTGGGGCCGGTGGCTTTGAACCTCGAGTTCCAACAAAGAAGTTTCCTCCCTTCCTTCTTTCCTAACTGCTGTTTTTTCGCAGCCTCCTAGCCAGCTCCGTTGCTTAGTTTTGCTCAGTTTCTCGCTTTTCTTCCCTGCTCTCCTTCCACGAGCCACAGTGGCAACATGTAATAGCAAACATGTTTTTTTGTGTGACTGCGCAAATGCTGAATTGCACCTCAAACTAACAGGAATGTTTTGCTAAGAATCCCAAGACCTCTCGCTGCGTCTTTGAATTCCTTCCTTTCACACCCGCTTCATGCAGCTCTTTCTCCTAGTCTTGTTGCTTGTGTGTTTCAATCTCCCATCTTTAACGTCCATTTTGAATTCCAGTAGAGCGTCATTTCACTCTTGGGAATCAGAAAATGATAGCAAGGCCGAAAGACATTCGTTGCCATGCTCACGGTCACCTAACCAGTTAGCTGCAAAGTCGGGGCCACAAATGGAGCCTGGGCACACTCACCCCAGAGCTCACTGTCATCCTGTTCCTTCACCGGGAATAATACACGGTAGGCCCCATCAGAAGGACAATTAGAGAATAAGACAACTCTTTTGATGCAATTTCTGATTTACATTTATGGCTCTCCAATTTAGGCTGAAAGCCTTACAGCCAGAAATCGTGCTCATCTGCCTATTGCCCTGATCATTTTGGAACAGAAGGGGAACACAGGCAGTCAATAAAGGTGGACAGGATTCCGCCTCCCTTCTCTTCTCAGGGCAGGTTGCACAGCCTCTTACTCCTAGTTGTGCTGTGGTAGGCCCTCTGCAGAAGACAAGATTTAATTCGAAGCATGTGGAATACATAAAAGCTACTAAGTATCCAAAAGAATGTTTTTGCTTATCTTGGGCATCCAGCAAATCCAAACATACAGATCTGTGCAATAGCCAGAGTTTGCTCCATGCTCCAGAACCTTACACTGATGCTCTCATAAAAATGGAGCTATTAGAAGTCATGGTTTGCTTTTTCTGAGGAATGTGGGGCCAATTCTACTAGTAAAAGAGAAGTTTTGAATCTCTTACTGCAAAGATTCTCTTTTTCCATTCTTTCTTTCTCCCCCCTGGCTGGGGAGAATGTTTACTACAACAGATCTCAGGTTATGTCTGCTGCTGTGCATACTGTCCTCTAAAGCCTCAGCTTTATTGTGTTCACACTTTATCTGCTGCCCCACTAATACTGCCTAGCTAGCAATGATAGGCATGCACTAAAAATTATAGAATAATAGAACAGAATTCTTCACCCAGTAATAGAACGTTAGAGCAGACAGAGGCCTTAAGAGACTAACTCGTCCAATCTTTGATTTATATAGATGAAGAAACTGGAGCCCAATAAAGTCCCCTGCCCAGTTCAGAGATTAAATAATGCACTCAAGTTACTTATTGCAATGTAACAAATTACTACCAAAACTTAGCGGTTAAAATAGAAATAACTATTTATTTGCTCATGATTTTGCAATTTGGACAGGACTCAGTGGGGATAGCTTGGCTCTGTTTCACATGGTGTTGGGTGGGGCAGCTCAACTGGGGCTGGAGGATCCAATGTGGCTTCACTCATTTGTCTGGTGCCTCAGCTGGGGTTGCAAGAATGACTGAGAGCAGGCTGGGTCTCTCTGTCCCTTGGTTTCTCATCTTCCAGGTCCTTCTCTCTCTATACTGGGATAGTAATGGCAGCTGGCTTTCAAGAAGCAAAAGCTGAAGCTGCCAGGGCTCTTCGCTTCTGGAGTATACAAAAACAACCAAAAGGCTGGATTGGCTTTATGGGCTGTAGTTTGCTGATCCTTGCTTTAATCCATTGTCTAATCAGTTTTGGGCTTTGCCCTCTGCCCTCTTGACCCCACTCTCTGAGATGCCTTTCTTTTTCCTTAAGAAGGGCCCATAATTTGTAGCTGAGTGGCTCTCTCAATTGGCTTCATGCCAGTAGAAACTCAAAGGTACAGAATCTTCTTTTCATTTGAACTGTTTGTGTGTCCAAGCTGGCAGTTCTTTCATTAATACAATTGTCTTTAAAAACTCTGTGGATTTTCTATAAATCTTATCTAGGTCCACTCTGTGCTTCAAAATTCATATCCAATACAATTTTCTCAAAAACGTTGTGGATTTTCTGTAAATCTTAATGAGGTTTAACTCCATTCTCCAAAATTCACATTCATTACTCTTTCTAAAAACAGACCTCTCTCTCTACGTTGTGCTTGTCAGACTGGAACAATGCACTTAAGATTCTTAGAAGCCCTGGGATGGTCTTCAAAGTACCACATTAAAGCTTTCTGGAATCTTAAAAATTAAAAACTTTTTGTAACCACACGTGACTTGATCTTTATCCTGAGGCCATTTGTTACTTTACGAATCCTTCACTGGCTAGAATTCTGCTTGAAAATCAAGCATCTTTCTTTCAGTGCATGTTTTTTCTTGTACTTTATCATAAGCAGCTAAAGGAGGCCTTGGCATTTAAAGCGGTCTGCCTGGAAATCTCCTTGGCTAGATCCACAAGTTCGTTCATGTTACCACAGGCAACAGTAATTAAACATTCTGCCAATATATAACCTAGGTTGCCTTTTCTCCAACCTCCCATAACAAACTCCTCACTGCTCTTCCAAGCTCCACCCACAAACAGTCTTTTTTCTGGTTACTGCCTGGCAGTAAAGTCAATAGCATGTTAGGCCATTGTTACAGCAACACTCCACATCCAGGTATTAATTTCTGTTTCAGTTACCTATTACTAGGAAATAAGCCACCTCCAAATCTTAGAGGCTTGAAACAACCACCACCATTTATCTGTTCATGATTCTGCAAAGGGCAGAGTTCGTTGGGTCAGCTCGTTTCTGGTCTATTTAGCATTAGCTAGGGAGGCCCAAATGAGGCTAAAAGATCCAAAAGGGCCTCTCTCCAGCAGGGCAGTTGCTGGTTTTCAAGAGTGAAAGTGGAAGCTGCCAGGCCCAGAACTGGAACAATGTCACTTCTGCTGCATTCTGTGGGTCAAAGCGAGTCCTATAACCCAGATTCTAAGGAAGGGGAAATAGATTCCGCCTCCTCATAAAGGGAGTGACATATGTTTACATGGCGGAGCGAATTGTTGGGAACCACCTGCAGACAATCTACCAGAATCCTTAAACTAGTACGTGTCAGAGCTGAGGCTAGAATATATTTTTCTGCCTTTCAATCCACTGCTTTTTTCATTCCACCCTATTTCTTACATACCACCATCGCTTCAGTGAGACGCAGGCTATCCCCAAGTCTTTATATTATATGAGTTAGACTCTCACTAACCATAAAGCTATTATTTCTTTGAGCCTCGTCATATACAATCAGTATATCATAATGTCTTATATTTGAAGAGGTGGCCAGAAGAGGAAAAAGATCTATCCGGAAAATCCAACACCCAAAGAATCAGCAAGAATAGAAAGAAAGAATAGGCAACATGGAAGATAGAAAATCATCAAGAAATAACTGAACACAATTTCTAGAACTGAAAACTATGAGTTTTTAGATTGAAAAGCCATAATAAGTGGAAAAACAAACAATCTCAAGGTGTGTTATCATGAAATTTCAGAACACTGGGTGGGGACAAGGAAAAGTTCCTGAAAGATTCCAGAGAGATAGAAAAAGGTCATATATGAAGAATAAGAAATAAGAATGGCATGATATTCAATACTCAGATCTCAGTTTCTAAATACTATTCCCCAGTAAAGAACCAGTTCTCCTGGAAGAAACACGTGGTTCCAGAGATGGGGCAGAGACAATACACGGTGAGCTTTGTGCTAAATGACTGATGGAAACATATCAAAAAGACATAAAAGCCAATTTAAAGGGTCTCTTACTGGTTAAAATTTGGGATAATTTGAACATCACATTGAGTAATGATAGGAATTGATTATATCACATTGAATAGTCTAAACCAATAGTTAAAAAATATCCAAAAAGAGGTGGGATAGGGAAACCTCTTATTCACAGAAGAATGCCAATGTTATAAATGTGTCAGGAAAAATAAATATAAAAGATCATTATTTTGCAACAGGAATTCTACAGCAGCCAAACTATAAATCAAGAATGCATGCATAATAAACATTTTTCAAAAATGCTGTTTATGCCCTGTGTGTTAGTTTCCCCGGGCTGCCATAGCAAATTGCCATAAACCTGGTGACTTAACAGAAATGTGTTACAGTTCTAGAAGCCACAAGTCTAAAATCAAGGTATCAGCAGGGTCACACTCCCTTTGGAAGCTCTAAAGGACAATCCTTCCTTTTCTCTCCCAGCTTCTGGTGGCTGTCAATATTCCCTGTGGTTGCATTACTCCAGTCTCTGCTTCCATCTTCACATGGCCTTCTCTGTTTCTGTGTCTTCCCCTCTTCCGTCTCTTATAAGAACACTTGTCACTGGATTTAGGACCAACATGGATAATTGAGGATGATCTCATCTTGAGATCTATAACTTAATCACATCTGCAAAGACCCTTTTTCCAGATAACGAAATACTCAGATTCTGAGGCTTAGGATGTAGACATGTGTTTTGGGGGCCACCATTCATCCCACTACACACCCTTTCTCAGGAGGCTTATGAATAATGTGCTCAACCAGGACAAGAGAATAAAGCAAAAATAGGAAGCATTGGATCCGGAAAACAGAGGATTCGATGCAAAAATAAGTGAACTGAATTCCCAGAATGATGAGGAAGAGAGAACTTGGAACAACAGCTGTGCAGAGCAACCATTCTAGGTGAGAGAAGAGGACTGAGGGTCTAGCAAGGACGCCTCAAAAAGAGTGGGAGGAAGCAACTACCCAAAGAGTTTGAAGGCACTGAGAAGAAATTAACAGCTTCATTGGATGGTTTGAAAATGCACTAGTGAGAGTGACGAGGAAAATTATCAAATGAAAAGCTCCAGGAAAACAAAAAATTATCGCCTCATGCTGTAAATTGAATGTTGGTATCCCCCCAAATTCATATATGGAGACCTAATGGTCCATGTGAGGGTGTTTGGAGATGGGGTCTTTGGGAGGTGATTAGGTCCGGAGAGCAAGGCCCTCCTGTGGGATGAATGCCCTTATAAAAGAGGTCCCAGAGGGCTCCCTCACCATTCCTCCGTGTGAAGTTATAGGGAGAAGATGGCAGTCTATCAAGAAGGAAGTGGGTTCTCACCAGAGCTTGATCTTGGACTTTCCAGACTCCATAACTGTGAGAAATAAATTTATGTTGTTTGTAAGCCATGCAATCTATGGTAGTTTGTTGTAGCTGCCTGAACAGACAAAGACACAATGTATGATATTCTCCAAATTTGACCACCATATTTTTCATCCCATATGCTCTTCTAGGACCCTGCTCTTCCCCATCAAGAGGAGGAGTGTATGCCCGATCCCCTTGAACCTCATGACCCGTTGTGAATTATTGACCAACAGAAGTCATGTTATGTGACTTCTGAGGCTGGATCATGAATGCATTTCTACCTTGTTTACTTGGGACATTTGCCTTGGAATCCAGCCACCATGCCATGAGGAAGTCCAAGCAGCAGCCTGTGGAGGGGTTCATGTGGAGAGGAACCAGGGTCCTTAGCTGACAGCCAGGACCAACTTGCGAGCTACGTGAGCCATCTTGAAAATGGATTGTCTAGCCTCTCCTTGAGCCGCCACAGCTGAGGCTGTGTGGAGCACAGACGAGCCTTCTCCACTGAGCTCTGCCCAACCTGCAGACTAGTGAGCAAAATAAATTCTTCTTGTTGTTTTAAGAAACCAAATTTGGGAGTGGTTAGTTCTGCAGCAATATGTAACCGAAACAGTTGTCATGAGAGGGCAATGTAAACACAGTACATTATTTGGCTCAGGTTGTGTTTCTATAGTCATAATTCTATAAATAATATTTAGAGAAAGTCATGTAGCCATTTTGAGACTGTGTGTGTCTGTATGCGAGGAGCAAAAGGCCTCGTTTTTCATAGTAGGCAATAGATAATATTCAAAACTGAAAAATTAAGGAAGATTAGTATCTTGTTTAGAAATATATTGGTGCAATCTCCACAAGAAATAGCTACAGGTGTTGAAAATGTTTGGCTTGGAAGCAGAAATTGTGGGTTTTGTGGATCAAGGTAACAACTCTCCAGGAGTGTGTGTGTGTGTAAGCTATGATAGAAAGTACAAATTCCCTACTCAATATACATTCTGCTCTTCTCTCAACAACAAAATCCAATTTTTTTTGAGTGGACAGCAATATATTCAGCTAAAAGATTACATTTTTCAGCTTCTTTTGGAATTAGGTGTGGCCATTTAACCCCGTTCTGGCTGAGAAGAAACCAAGGAAAAGTTAGGGAGGATTTCGAGAAAAGCTCTTTAAAGACAAAACACACAGTTGACATGGGTTTTTTGTTTCTGTTTTTGTTTTTGCCTTGAAACACTTTTTTCCCCTCACTCTTCCTTTGCCTAATACTTGATGTGATAGCGGAGCTCCCTCAGTTACCGTGGACCATGAGGAAAACTGGAAGATGGAAACTAGGCACAAGGATGGAAAATAAAAAAATCAAGGATGAAAACAAAGCTCGGAGCAACAAGTTATGAGGGGACTGTTTCCCTGGTGCATGTGAAACCATCCATTCAGCCCTGGACTGCTCTCCTCCAGATTTCTTTTACGTGAAAGAAAAAAATAAATTTCTACCTTTTGTAAATTACTTATTTCCAGTCTCTGTTACTAACAAACTAACTTAATCTGAGCTTATATAGAATTATATAGAATTCTTGTGTAGGCTTTTAGAACTATTCACATGTATAAGTTGTGATAAAATTAGAGAGAAAGGGAGGAAGGAAGGGAGGGAGGAAGGAGGGAGGAAGGAGGGAGAAGGGAGGAGGAGAATCAGAGAGAGTGAGTGAGTGAGTGAACAGGCATGGGGCTTTGGAGTGAACCAGTTCCAGGCTCTCCTTCTGTTTCTGCTTCTTCCTGGCCAGGTGAAACGTTTGAAAACCTCAGTTTTCTCACTTGTCATGTCACAGGACTATTGTAAAGATTAGAGCATGTACAAAAAGCACCTGGTATATTGTAGGTGCTGAAAAAACAGTGGCTAATTGATTGGCTTTTTGAGTGTTCTTGGTATCTAGTCCTGCTGTACTCATAGTAAGACCTCAATCAACCCTTGTTAAATTCAGGTATCATGACCAAACCACACAGAAGACTCTTCATGTGAACAAACCACAATTTCTATTTTGTTTTGAGATGTTTCCAGGGAAACATCTGTAGTGACTCCAACCTCTTTCCCAGCTGGTTGGCACCTGAGCTAACATCTGTTGCCAATCTTTTTTTTCTTCTTCTTCTCCCCAAAGCCCCCCAGTACATAGTTGTGTATTCTAGTTGTAGGTCCTTCTGGCTGTGCTATGTGGGACGCCACCTCAGCATGGTCTGATGAGCGCTGCCATGTCCGTGCCCAGGATCCGAATTGGCAAAACCCTGGGCTGCCAAAGGGGAGCACGTGAACTTAAGCACTTGGCCATGGGGCCAGCCCCTCAATTCGTTTTCTACAAGGCATCCAGAATGATCTTTCTAGGAAATAGTTCTGATTACATGACCCTCCCTGGAAACCCTTCTTAGCAGGGTCTGACCTGCCCTGACAGCCTCATCTCCCACATCTTCCCCTTCACTCCCACCATGCGCCACTCCCAGCACCTGCGTGCCTTTCTTTTTGCACTTTCCCACTTTCCTCATGCTGAACCCCACCTCCTCCTTCAAGCCTCAGAGCAAATATCATTTTCTCGTGAGGGAAAGCCTTTCTCAAGCCCTTCAGGCAGATTTGGTTCTAATCTGTTTCTCTTAGCTTTTCTTTTATATACCACTCCTCTCTCAGTTGTCACGTTGTGTTGTTATTTTTGTGTTTGTTGGTCTCTGCAACTAGGCAGGAGCTCCTTGGAGGCCAGGCATTGAGTTGTTGCCTGTTGTGCTGACGTTGTCTTACCCAGTACAGGCAACTACTGGATTTCTCTCCAGAAACGCATTACCTTGCCCTTATTCATACTTTTTTTTTTTTTTTTAAAGATTGGCACCTGAGCTAACGACTGTTGCCAATCTTTTTTTTTTTTTCTGCTTTATCTTCCCAACCCCCCCATACATAGTTGTATATCTTAGTTGCAGGTCCTTCCAGTTGTGGGATGTGGGACGTCGCCTCAACGTGGCCTGACAAGTGGTGCCATGTCCGCGCCCAGGATCTGAACGCTGAGCCGCCGCAGCGGAGCGCGCAAACTTAACCACTTGGCCACGGAGCCGGCCCCTCCCTTATTCACACTATAACTCACCTGGCAAAAATTAAAAGGCTGACAGTATCCAGTGTAGTTGGAAATAGGTGCAATGGGAATTCTCATGTTATTGGTGGGAAGGCAATTTAGCAGAATCTATCAATAAAGTGTCATTGCCATTTGATTCAGTGAGTTTGCTTCTAGAAAGCTCTTCCAAAGAGAGAGTGATACATGACCACAGCCATAGGTGTATGAGGACATTTATTGCAGCATTTTAAGGTGGAAACACTTTAAGTGCTCATCAATGAGCTAAATTAAATTAATTATGGAATTTCTGTGCTATGGAATGAAGCTGCTGAAAAGAATGGAGTAGATCAATATGTTCTGACATGAACGGATTTCCAAAATATAATGTTCAGTAGAAGAACAAGCAGAATGTGAGTGTAAAATTGTGTCTTGCTGGCATTCTGTTACAATATTGATATGTACAGCATGATGGAAAATGATTTGGCAACAAGTGTCCACCCCATCATAAGCCTTCTTATGTTAACTCCCTGGGACATTGGGATGCTTCCTGAGCTATAAGCATCTTAGTTCCTACCTCAGCACATTTTACTGCATTTTTACATTTTGGCAAGTCAGAGGATGAATATTTCAAATCCTATCAGCCTCTATTGTTTCTTCAAGCAGCATTTTCCACATAATTTGGCACAAAATATATACAAATACTTAGGTGCTAAGTATCTGCTATCAGTGGAAAAATCCTAATTCTGTAATAAAATATATATCTCTTAGCATTAGAGTATGCTCAAAATAGGACAGTATTTTTCATGTGAAAACACACACAAAAGAGATAGCTGCACTTTGAAAGTTTTCATCTTTATTAATTGTCCACTACATACATTTTGAGTGTGTCGAATATTTTTTAAACTTTGAAGACCTTATGTTGTCTGAGCGAAAAAAAGTCAATTAGAATAATATGACTAATTTGATTCTACTTATGTTAATATTTACATGTATGCACATTTACATATGTGTGTGGGTGTGTGCATATATTTGACACACATATGTAAGGATATACCCCAAACTGATATTGGTTACCTTTGGGGAAAGACAAAGATTGATGTATATGTGTAAAGGAGAATGTTCCCATTTTATTATATGCAAGTTTTATATTAGTTGATTTTCTTAACAGTGAACACATATTACTTCTATAATTTTAAAAATAGTTGAAAAAAGCAAAAAGATACACAGCTAGTGAAAAAAGGGCTTCCTTCTTACACATTAAGATTATAACAGCCTGTGCCAGGCTTTGGGGAAAACTTTAATCTTCCTGATGGTATTTTTCATATAGTTTATTAAAGAAAAGACAATTTTAAAAACCTATAGAGGAAAAGTTGGATAGCGTAGCACCCTCTGCTGACAAAGAAAACACCCAATATTGTAAAATCTCGTTTGATTTTGATTCCTCTAATCAGAATCTATGATAATACAACGTAGGCAGGGCCAAAGGTTACATATTTCATACAGCGTATGAAAAAAAAGGGTTTGCTAAGCAAATTAATATAATAAATAAGATAACTTGTGGCATGTGGTTTATGGGAAGGGTAGAGTAGACCTCTTTATTCATTAACCCTGTATCTTTATCTCATGGTAAGAGGACTGTCGATGTGTCAGGCTTCCCCATCAGACTGGGAGCTCCTGTTCATCTTTGCAACTCCAGTACCTTGCCCAGTGTGAACCCATCACAGCCTCTGCATCTTTACAGCCCTGACTTTGTTGGATTGCACTCTATTTCTGGGTCCTGTGCCAATCATCACAGATGTCAGGAGGCAGAGGGGCTGGTCCTAACTCCTATCCTAATTGGGTGTACTTGGACAAATCCCTTAGGCTCTCTGATTCTGATTCTTATGTGCAAAATGAGAAAATCTTCAAGTTCTCTTTTAGCTCTAAAACTCAATCCTTAATATGAAAACTTCATAGATTTAGGCACATTAATTGTATATATGCACATGCATGTTACTAAACATAAACTAGTTTTATCTATTCATTAAAACAGGCCCAATAGGATTCCTAAATGGAAGTACTTTGAATAACAACTTTCTCTCTCTATTAGATCAATAAATCGTTTTTATCAAATACGATTGACTTTCTTTCTCTGCATTCCATTTTTGTCCAAATTGGAAAGAGTATCCCTTGTGTAATTGAATATACCCATATAAAATTGTGGCTTTAATTCAGACTCTTTGAATCATGGGATCCCAGCATGTTTTTGGTTCCTAAGTTATTCAAATGTATAGCTGCGATTGAGAAAGATCACTTTAAAGTGAGATGAGGCCGTGTAGAATATTATCAAAATAAAAATAACAGGCAACTGTTGAATATCTCTAATATCACAAAAGAATTTAGATTTCCATAATGTGAGCCTGTGATAACATACTTGGGTAACTAGATATGGGGATTTACACTGGGGACACACGTATGCAGATGCTATGACTATTGATAGGGTACAAATATTCCTCCCCACTCTGTAAAGGGCCATTGGCAAAGGGCAAGCAGTATGGGGAAGGTTTTGTAATGTAGGAGGTCAGAGCTGGTGCAGGGATACCATAGGAAGACATCAGAAGTTGGGGGAGAACTAAGCGAGGTACCAAGGGAGGAGCCAAGGACACTGTGATTCATGAAAAAGTTCAAAGGTCAAGAGCAGAGTCTGAATAGGAGATGAAGTCGAGGTTCTGCAGCTGGAATGACACAGAGGCAAGTAGGAGGGAAGCAAGGACTGTGGTAGACAGGTTGCAGATGTGGCTGAAGTGGCATCCACTTGCCTCTGTGGCCCAAGGACAAGTGGATGAGGCTTGGCTGACACGTAGAGCAGACACTGATGCTAAGTCATCTCTGCCATTTCTTCAAACAACACTGCAAAAGAGAACAAGAACAAGAAGGAAGAAGAGGGGAAGAGGAAGAAGACAACAGTGGAGGGGAGCATTGTGAGGGAGGACACTGTGCGACTGTGACACAGAGAGACACGCACTGAGAGGTCTGTACTCTTGACTTAGGCATTGCTATAATTTCTTAACAACCCCTTGTTAGTTTCTGCAGCTGGGAGCTGGACATTTTAGCCCAGATCCTCTGTAAGTTCTTTGCCAGCTCTTAAATTCGTAAGGCCTTGCTGAAACAGAGTTTCAAATTCTGTAAGACTCCATTAAAACAATCACTGAAGGATTCATAATCCAACTTTATTACTCAGGCAGTAGAATTTTTGTTCAACTCCTTAATACTTTGGCATCTGGTGCTCCTGGGGCCCTTGATAAGAATCCCTGATTGCCTTCTAATAGGATGGATCTCAGGATTGTGGGAGAAGCAAAAGGTGAACAGACAGGAGAGCTGCTCTCATCAGCTCTAGTTGAAGTTTTTTTTTCTTTTCTTTTTTCAAACAAGAGGTTAGTCTTCTCCAAATCCCAATGCTCCACTCCCTAATTTGGAGATGAACCAGATGATTTCACCCGTCTTTCCCTTCTCTGGTTTCTATGATTCACTAGCTATAGCAACTAGGGAGGGGCAAAAAAACAACTCTAATAATCAGGTTATGTCACAGCTCAAAAGGAAAGAATGTAAGAAAAACTGTTAAGATTGTAAGAGAATGAAAAAAAAAATAACTCACAACACTCCTAACTCAGAAATCTTCCCCAAGTGGTCTCCCTATCTCCAGCACCCCCATCTTTCCTCTTTAAATATCAATTACATGAACATTGTCATTTATCAAGTATTTTACACATATTTTTCTAGGAAATTGATGAAATGCTTAATCTAGTACAGATAGAAGCTTAATTGGTTTTGATCACCTGCTGCCAGTATCTGTCTGCTGCAAAAATCAAGGAACACTCAAGACAAATTCACTCAGTTTAAAAACATCGAGTATCCACCATACGCCAGGCACCAGGGCAGGACTGTGTAACAGATGCATAATAGGAAAAAACATGCTAAGTCCGGCCTCAAGGTCTAGTGGGGGTACATAAGCAATTATAATTTGACAAATGTATCAGAAATAGAGTCAAACTGCTAAAAGAATGCCTAACTCTGTGAGGGGCAATAAACCATCAGAGAAAGGAAGTAAGGCATTTCATCTTGGTCAATGCATTTACAATCACTCCTAGCTGTTTGAAGTCATTGCGCAACCATAAAAGAGGAAATGTATCGCACACCAACGGATTCTATTTCTGCGGAAAGTGTCAGTGTAGAGAGGTGTGGCCGTTAATCTTTAAACAGACCGTTCCAGTATAAAAAGAGGTAAAAAGAATTAGTCACCGGAGAAGGTATATATTGATTTGATTAATGCCACCATTGTGAAATATTTTTGGAACTCCTCTACTTAGGTATTACCCTCAGATCCAAGGTGGATCCTGGCCCCTTGAGAGGAGTCTTGAGGAAGAGCTAAAGGTCATTCTGAGCCAAGGCTCGTGACCAAGAGGGAAAAGGATAGTAGGAGGAGAGGATACTGCCACCTGGGGTTAAGTATACATGAAGCCATATCAGCCCTCACTTGATTACATTGTTCAATGGACTCAGCAGTATTTACTTTTCAGTTTTAAGGAAATTCGATCATTCTGATATGAGGTCTGAAAGGCATATCTATCAGTCCAATAAAGCTTTCAGAGTTCCTCAGACACTAAATATTCAAAATCATGTAATGCTATTTAGGAGTAATTAATTTTTTTGGTGAAAATGTCCAAAAATATAGTGGACTGAAATGGAATCTTCAATAATGACATATTTTTTTTGGATGAGGTACTTATACACCAAAGACGGTCTCAAAAAACCAATACCCCATTGGTAAAAGAATAGCCAAGTTTGCTGCAGTTTCCAATGAATGACATCAGCCTGGCATAGGTCACCATCAAAATGGATTCAGTTACCACCATCAATCCCTTTCCTCTTCCAGAGCCAGTGGCATTCCTGTGGGTATTGTGGAGAGCTGGAACACACTCCAGGCAGCTGAAGAGGAAAAGCAGGAGGCACAGAGTTAGTGGATGCAGAGTCAGTTCAGAGTCACCCCCAGCCCGTGCTCACAAGGGCTGACCACTCTTCTGGGGCTGAAGTTCTTCTTCCTTCATAAACAGAAATAGTTTAGCAGAACGTTAATATTGTTTCTGCTAGTGGTTTAACAAATTAGTCTGTTAATAAGTTATGTACATAATAAAACTTTCTGCCTTGTATTGTTAACAAAAAAACATGATAGGGCCAGACCCCTGGCCTAGTGGTTAAGTTTAGCATGCTCCGCTTCAGTGGCCTGGGTTCAGTTCCCGGGTGTGGACCTACGCCATTTGTCGGTGGCCATGCTGTGGTGGCGACCCATACACAAAATTGAGGAAGATTGGTAAAGATGTTAGATCAGGGAGAATCTTCCTCAGCAAAAACAAAACAAAGCAAAACAAAACAAAACAAAAAACCATGAAGCCTTCATACTTTTGATATCAAACTGAAAAGGAATGGGTGGGGGACATGACCTGAGATCCACATAGGGTGGCAAAGCTGGTCTCCACATTACTATTAGCTTTAACTGGTTAAGCCCACTATTTTCTCTTTTTTTTTTTTTTTTTTTGCTGAGGAAGACCTGCCCTGAGCTGACATCTGTGCCAATCTTCCTCCATTTTGTATGTGGGACACCTCCACAGCATGGCTATTGAGCGGAGTAGGTCTGCACCTGGATCTGAACCCACAAACCTGGGCCACCGAAGCCGAGCATGTGGAACTTTAACCACTCAGTTGTGGTGCTGGGCCCCCAGTGCTCTCTTTCGAGGCTGTAGTATCCATTTTCAACATTTCAACATTAACATAAATATCACACAAACATTAAAACATTCTGGGGAGGAGCTCACAGCATGACTTGCTGGGATCCTGAAGCCCCTGAAAGGAGGGCAACTTAGGTTTCAGTTTGGGCATCTGGCTCAGCTGCTTGGCTCACGTTATTTTTCTTTCCTATGCCCCAGAGTCCAAATTTTAAAATGTTAGGAGAGAGACCAAATAGGCAAAAGTAGCATTTAAAGAGTTACCCACCCTGTTTTAAGTGAGTTTCTTGGGAGGACTCCAAACTGTTTTCCAGATTTAGAGTGCACTTCCCAATGATATCGTTGGAATTTATGATAACTTTTACAAAGGAAACCTTACCCCATGTAGCCATAGAGGAAGGAGAGGCATCTGAACAGCTTGTATGAGGGTCTGTAGTACTTATCACCCTATTTCTGGCTCGTCCAATTCCAGGAGGTTTCAGATCTGCACCTTCTATCTCATTGGCTTGGCCACGTTCTCACAAATGAGGCAGGCATATTTGGTCCCACAGAAACAAAGGTGACAGATTGCCAAGTAAGATTGATGACGCAACCTCAGGTTTAGGTTGAAAAATACCCTCTCCTATCTCCCTGGTCTCAGACTTCCCTGGTTTCTATTCTGCCCCCCCAATCTATCCTACATATTACAGCCATCCTTTCCATTATACAAGCTTAACTGTGTTGCCCACCTCTACTGCCACCCCCCATTAAAAAGCCTCTGATTACTTCCCATCTCAAGACAACACCCACAGTCTCTAAGAAGGCACCCGGGGCTTTTTATTGACAAGTTCTCCCCAGCACCCTTTCTTAGGCTCCTTTTGGTCCCTTTAGCATAGGCATCCCGGCCAGGTCTTAGCCACACTGGATGTCCTACTGTCCCAACACGGTAGGCATGTTTGTACCTCTGCAACATCGATTATACGTGGTGCCTCAGCCTGAAATTTCCCTTCCAGTATGGCAAGCTTCTTTCAAGGTTTAGCTCAAATGACCTCTCTCATAGATTCGATCTGACAATACTTCACATTTATACAGTGACTTGCAGTTTAAAAAGAACTTTTAGGTCCATTATGTACTGGAAGGCCACTAGAGCCTGTAGAATGTGCTGAGAAGGCACAAATATCTATATTTTACAGGTGAAAAGACCAAGGCTCAAAGAGGGGAGAAATATGGCCTTACAAATGGTGGAGCTGAGAGTCTAACACAACGCATCCTTCTGCAACTTTGCCTCTTCCAACAAACTCCAGCTCTGGGCTGCCTACTTCTAAGACGCAACCTCTCCTACTTCTCTCCAGGTTGCAACTGACAGTCTTAACATTCTGAAGACTTCCCAACTGACAGACGTGAATTCACTCCAGCACAGGCTCCAGCGGGGCAGAAGGCTTGGCTGACAGCAAACTCAGCACTCCTTTGTATGCAAAATGACATTTTGGCCTAGGGCACTTCCTAAGTTACACAGTCCTTGCTCCTTAGGAGTAAAAGTTTTCAGGCACTAGAGTGTAGCATTAAAAAAAAGCCAAACTGAATTAGGGACTGACCGACCACTTTATTAGCCTCCCAACATGCACACATACCCGGAGACGGTCAAGCCTAATGCACTGTGATTTCAGTTTTCTTCACCCTCTTTCTGAACTCGGAAGAACTCATCTCATCATGAAATTTTATGAGGCTGCATATTGGCAGTGGACAGAGGCTATTCCCAGCTGCCCATTGTGGCACTTGGGAAACTAGAATTTGCATCACTTTCAGTGAGGCAGAGGACAAACATTATACTTGCAAAATGTATTCAATTATTTATCTTTCACATTAGTAAAACTACTGTTTGCATATCGTTGGGACCCCTTACTAAATAGTTAAAAATAAAACACAAATTCCATAAAATGCATTCTCTCTCTTAAGTTGTATAGAAACGTTAACTTTCTCATTCAAGTAAATAAAGAGATTGTAATGACTTGATCATTTATTCTGGACTCAAGATTTCTCGCTTTTTTTTTTCCTGAGGAAGATTCACCCTGAGCTGACATCCACTGCCAATCTTCTTCTTTTTGTATGTTAGGTGCCACCACAGCAGGGCCACTAACAGGAGTGGTATGGTTCCGAACCTCGGGTTCCACCAGGAACCGAACCCAGGCCACCAAAGCAGAGTGTGCTGAACTTAACTACTGGGCCACCAGGGCCCAGTCTCATGGAGGATTCTGCAGTCAGTAAGACTGTTCCCTGGACACAATATCCTCTTTTATTTATTTGGAGTCTCATCTAACAGGCTAAAACTGAAAAAAAAACCTTATAGTTTCAGGAGCCTAAGTTGGGTAGAGGTTTGTGGAAAGACCTGTTTGCAAACTATGGAGGGTTTGTGTTTCCTTGATGTTGGAGAACATCACCTACCGGGGAGGCCTTGAGTTGTGTAAATGAGCGGGCTGCTTCTCAGCTTGCCAGTGGTTGGCCACAGGGCTCTCCCTTTGATAAGATAAGGATTTTTTTTTGTTTTTGGCTGCCCCAGGAAGAATCACAGACTACATGTTCCTGTCCACACAAGTTCTGGCTGCCAGGTAGGATGTTTTTAAGAGGTTTTGCAACATGGTATCTTCCAAATCGTTAACTCTAACCTGAATTTGTGCTTCTTTTGTTGCTCTTAGATGAGATGGAGTAATATTAAATGGGTTAGACATTATTGTAAAAATGTATCCCAAACATAGAGAAAGCTCTTCCTTTCTTGAGGGGTGACTGGTGTGGCCTTTAATAAGTTTTTAAATTTCTTTTCTTGTGCAGGGCTCATAGCGGCCCATAGACTTGCCCTTGTAAGTAGGGAGGTCTAAGATTGAGGTGGAGACAACCTAGTTACATGCTGGTATGGGGGCCCAGGGCAGGCTGCCCTCAAATATCCCACAACAGTATATAGATTTTTTTCTTTTCTTGAAAGATTGGCCCTGAGTTAACATCTGTTGCTAATCTTCCTCTTTTTTTTTTTTTCCTCCCCAAAGCCCCAGTACCTAGTTGTATCTCCTAGTTGTAGGTCATTCTAGTTCCTCTATGTGGGATGCTGCCACAGCATGGCTTGATGAGTGGTGCATAGGTCCGTGCCCAGGATCCGAACTGGCAAACTCTGGGCTGCCGAAGTGGAGCACGCAAACTTAACCACTTGGCCACGGGGCCAGCCCCAGTATATTGATTATTTTGAATTAAAGTTACTTGAGGAGCAAAAATGGCGTTCTGACCCTTCTATCTCCGTTCCCCCTGAAAGCATGAAATAAATCTCCCACGTGAAAGGTACTCTCCTTTCATCCTTATCAGCAGAGCTAGGAATTCAGGGCCTGGAAGCTTGTATAAACAAACCTTACTAATTTACTTCCTGAAGCCTAAACTCTGCTTAAATTCCTTACTAATCACATATCTCTAATCTAAAGTTCTTTGTCCTGTCATTCCTCACAAATTTACTGTTTCTTTGCATAAAAGATATATATATGGTCTGCTTTGTTCACTCTCCGAGCATCGTCTCTCTCCATCATCTCCAATACGTACGTATCAAACTAGGTTTTCCTCCTGTTTGGGTCTGGTGTCAATTTTATTATTAGTCCAGCCATAAGAACACAAGAAGGGAAGAAAGGGGATTGTCTCCCCCTAGACATGTGTATGGGGAGCTCATAGGTATCAGCCCAATTTAATACGTATTGTTGGAGCATCTGGAGTTGGCCTAGCCCTGTGCTTGGTCTTGGGTTAGACACACAGCTGTATAAAGACACAAACATTGCCTGGGAGGAACTTAAAATCTGTTTAGGGATGTACACAAAGTACTTGAAAGAGAATAATGTAGGATAATATCTGAGACTTAGAGTCTGTGCTGTTACAATAAGTACGGTAGGAATTTAGAGGAGAAAAGCCTTTCAGGAGTTTGAGTTGTAAGGAAAGTTTCATGCCCCAGATCCTAAAAACAGGAATCCCTGATTTCCCTCCATTTCACTTCAACACTTTAGTCTTTATGCCTGATTGATTGATGGATCCAATAGCCTTTTACTCCCAGTCTTCACCCTCCTTGACGTGCCTATAGTACCTGACACTGTGAATTACGCCCTTTTTACAGAGTTTTTATTGTGAAATAATCTCAAATTTATATAAAAATTACAAAAATAGTACGTATAGCTATTACATAGCTTTCATCAAGACTCTCTGTTCACACTTCTCTGCCCAAATCCTGCAGTTTGAGAATAAGTTGCAGACACGATGCCCCAGGACCAATCTATACTTCAGCGTTTATTTCCTAAGTACAGGGGCAGGCTCTGACAAAACCACAGCAAAATCAGGAAATTAATACCGACACATTACTACCATGCAATCCACAAACTCCATTCAAGTTGTGCCAATTGTTCCAATAATTCCCGTTAATGGACTAGAATCCAAACCAGGATCGCGAGTCACAGTGAATCCTTAAGTGAAACAGTCCTACAGTGTTTCCCTGTCTTTCACGACCCTGACATTTTTGAAGATTGTTGACCAATTACTTTCTAGACTAGTGCCTCAACTTGTGTTTCTCTATTTCCTCATGATTTATGCATATCTGGCAGGAATATACCACAAAAGTGATGTTGTGCTCTTCTTGGTGCATACCAAGAAAGACACATTGTTGATTTGTCTTATTAATGGTGATACTAATTTTAATCACTTGGTTAAGATAGTTTCTGCATGGGGCCGGCCCCATGGCCGAGTGGTTAAGTTCATGCGCTCCGCTTCAGTGGCCCAGGGTTTCACCGGTGGATCCTGGGCGCAGACATGGCACCGCTCATCAGGTCACGTTGAGGCGGCATCCCACATGCCACAACTAGAAAGACCCACAACTAAAATATACAACTATGTACTGGGGAGATTTAGGGAGAAAAAGCAGGAAAGAAAAGATAGTTTCTGCCAGGTTTCTTCAGCATTAAGTAAATAAGTATGTTATACTCATTAATAATAACAACTATGTTGTAGGGAGATTCTTCAAGACAATGTAAATATTTCTATTTGCCATCAAATTTTCACCCACCACATTTAGCATCCTTTGATGATTCTTAGCTAAATGATTATTACTATAACGGTTGCAAATTGGTGATTTTTCTAATGCCATCATTCCCTCTAGATTTACTGGTTGGCATTCTCCTGTAGAACAGAGTATTCTCTTCTTCCCCATTTACTTATTTATTCATTGATATCAGTATGAGCTTGTGGATTACTAGTTTGCTCAAGGATTACAACCCATTACTATCATTATTTCATGCTGAAAGTTTCTGAGACCTGGCAACTCCTTTAGGCTAGCTCCTGTGTTCTTTCGACATGCACCCACTATTCTTTGAGCACTTTCTTCCTTTCTGGTGCAAGACAAGGTTGTAGGTTCATCTTGTATTTTCCCTGCCCCAGTCTTGGAATTAGTAATTTCTCCAACGACCCCTGATTTCTTTTAGTGAAGAATGAGATTTAGAAACCAAGATCTGGGTGCTAGGTGTGCTCACTGCTACTAGAGTATCATTGCTTCCAGACCCTATCAGCAGAACTAGGAAATAATGTATGCACATGTACACAGACACAGGTACATCTGTTTCTCCATCTCTATGTATATATTAAGTACCATGAGCTCATTCTGATACTTCCAATTCTAATCCAACACCACAGAGTTTATTCCTGCCTTTCTCTTTCCCATTATTCTCAATGTATTTATTTGCTCAATTAACCTGGGATGTAACCAAACTCCCAGCCCCTTGCCCCAAATGAAGGGCAAGTAGAGGAAAATAAAGAAAGGAAAGGCCAGCTTGGTCCCAGACATGCCAGCCTGTTTCCTGGTGTATCTGCCTAAATGCGGGCCCCCAGCCTTCCTATCTATTTCTCTCCCCTAAGTTGCAGACCCACATTTTCAGTCTATAGTTTCTGTAGGACATCACCTTAATTGTACTGCTGACATCTGGTTAAAAACATTAACTAGTTGTCTTTTCATCTCATCCATATTCTTCTTATAACATTTTTACTTAAGTCAGTGGTAGGACTCAGGCTGAAAACTTCAGTTGTCTTAGAAACTTCTCACTTCATAATTCCACACATGCAAGCTACTTCATACGCTGTGACCTTTAATTCATCTTTGTATTCCCAACACCTAGTGTCCCAGTTGTGACTCAATGTTATATAAGGTAAATGTTCTTTTTTTTTAATTCTTTGAGATGTATATGGAGTTCTAGACCATTATTTCATATCAACATCTTTTTTTTTTTGGCAAGGAAGATTCCTGCTGAGCTAACATTTGTTGCCAATCTTCTTCTATTTTGTATGGGGGATGCTGCCACAGCATGGCTTGTTGAGTGGTGGGTAGGTCTGTGCCTGGGATCTGAACTTGTGAACCCCGGGCTGCCGAAGCAGAGCATGTGAACTTAACCACTAGCCTACCGGGCCGGCCCCTGAGGTAAACATTCATTTTCAGGGTAGGGTCAAATCTGATAGCTGCTAATGGCTTTCCAATCTACACCTTTTCCATCACCTGCTATTTGTATAGTTAACATCTCCTTGCCATAAGTCTTTCTCCTCTCTAAATAATCCTTTATATTGTTAACTTTCCTGAAATTGATGTTATTTTTCTCAAAAAGTCTTCAATGTCTCCTGTTTGCCTTCAGAATCAAATCAAATTCTCTGGGAATAACAGTCCATCCCTTCCACTATCAAGCTCTAATTTACCTCTTCAACTTCATCTTCCATTTATCATCTTTTGCCCCCATGCTTGTTACACGAGCATATTTGCCATTTCCTAAAACCAGCACTTTTCATATGGTTTTCCCTCATCCTGCAATGCTCTGCTTCCTTTTTGTTCATATTAATATTGTACCTGTCTCTCAAATACAGCTTAAAGGTCATTTCTACCAGGAATTTCTCTTACTGCCAAGCATCCTTCTTATTCCTATACATTACTGTGCCACCTGAACATTCTGCTCTGTATTATAGCCAACTGTGCATATCTGGCTCCCCAACTAGATTAGAAAATACCCTTAAGGCAGAAACCAATCTTATTTATCTGTAAATCCCAAGGGATTCGTATGATGTATTACATCCAATAGATGTTCCAAAATGCATTATCAACAATAGAGGACAGGCAAGTTTTCGACAGGTGATAACAAATCCAAGCAGAGGTAGCTTCATGTGCAAAAACATGCAGGCAGGGACAAGAATGGCTAATTCACGTGTTGGTAGAGCCTGACTGGAGCAGATGCTGCATTAATGCAGTGCTTGAAAGAGACCTGAAACCCCTGGCATCAGTATGGCACTGCCTTAGTGGAGTGTGACTCTTTAAGATTAACATGCACATACTCTCCTATGCTGTATGTTTTGGGGTAAGCAAAATCTAGGATAGGGAGTACAGAAAAGATTTCTTTTTCCCCTCCAAAAAATGTATATTCTCAAGAAAAGGGAAGGAGTAATTCAATTAACTAATCACAGACTCTAGGTTTCTTCACTTTCAAAACAGCCATTAATTTACACTCAGAATGCCCTCGTCCCCAGTTCCTTAACCAGGTTATCCCATGCATGTACAGCAATAAAAAACAACTCTTTTGTACTTCCTTGCTTGATCGCTTTCTAACAGTAGCTCATATGTTGAAAGTAAACATATATGCCAAGGCGACCCCTTAACTGTTTGAATCTTCCTATTTGATGAGGGAATCTAGAGACCTGGCCTAGAAATATACATCTTGGCCTCGACTCTTTCAGTAAGCTTTGCTCAGCAGATCAGACCCAAACCCCAGAGGCTTCTGAGTTCAAAACTCAAATTATCAACTATCTTTGACGTCGACTGTTTCTGTCTCATATTTAACACATTGGTAATAAGACATTTCAGAAGAAAGTATCCTTTCTTTTCTCTCCATCCTACACCTAATTCTTCCTCTATATCCCTAAAATGTTTATGGCATTTGTGGTGGTTTAAAAAATGTTTACAAATTAATTTTATATTTCTCCTTTCAAGAGGTGGAGCTTGAGTGCAGACTGTGATTTACTTCTAACAAGAATGTGGCAGAAGTGACACTATTTGACTTCCAAGACTAAAAGACACTGTGGCTTCCTCACTCTCTCTTGGATTGCTCACTGGAGTAAGCCAGCTGCCGTGTCACAAGGACACCCAAGCAGACCTATGTAGAGGTACATGCAGGATGAGTCTTCCTGCCAACAACCAGTGAGAGACTGAGGACTTTCGCCAGCACCACGACTGAGCCTTCTTGGAAGCAGATGCTCCAGCTCCAGTCAAACCTTCAGATGACTGCAGCCCTGGCCAACAGTTTGACTGCAACTTTAGGAGACCTTCAGCCAGAGGCACCCAGCGAAGCTGCATCTGGACTCCTGATTCACAGAAACTCTGAGATGATAAATGTTTGCTGTTTTAACTAGCTAAGTTTTGGGGTAATTATGCAGCAACACATAAGCAATATTGCATCCAAACCCAGAATCCAAGGAAGAGAAATGGTGAAAGGAAATGAACACTTTAATTGAACTCTCTTCCTACTCTAACCACACTCCTCTTCCTACTTTCTCAAGGAGGAACACAATTATTTACCTGGTATCCCAAATGAGAAACCTAGAAGTCATATTTGACTCTACCTACCTAGTGTATCACCAAGTTATTTTCTTCTCCTGTCGCTTGAGCCTCTCCTTACTCTTACTGCTTTATATCAAGGCCTTTACTATTTTTCAGTTACTACAACACAGCCTTTCTAACTTTTCTATTTCACCACAGTCTTTCCCAGCTCCATTCCATTCTCTAGACTAATGCCAACAATAACTTTTTCAAAAACATATCTGATTCATCTGAATCATATCTGATTCATTAAAATTCACTACTAGTTGCCACATTGCAGAGGACAAAATTCAAATGTCATAGCATGGCATGTCTGCTCCTGTCCTATAGCTTTTTCTCTCATCTCCCATGTTCACAGCCTATAATCTGGCCATCTTTCACCTTTGCATATGCTGCTTTCTTTCTGTGTGGAAGATCTTTCATTCTTTCCTTATAACTCCTTTTCATATTTCTTTAAAAGACTCAGCTCTAGCTCCATCTCAGAAAACATTCCTTAATTATTAAGACCAGGTTATGACTTTCTTATATTACTTTATCAAAGCACTTATCACACAGATCAGTACTGTGTCCTCCACTAGACTGTGAGCTCCTGGAAGAAGAAATCTATCCCTGAAACCTAGACATTCATATATTCAACCTCTATCTACTAAGAAACTACATGACAGACACTATGTTAGGTGTCTGTTACATAATAGTGAACAAAACAAATATGCCCCCGCCCTTGTACAGCTTGTAGTGTATTCAAGAAGAATTTCGATAGTAAATGAAAAAAAATATTGTGATATGTGGAAAAAGAATGCTATGAGACAGTAACATTGGGGACCTACTGTAGATTGCATGGCACATGGATGAACTAAAACATCTACTGACTTAAACGTTTTCCAAGAGGTATACATAAATTACACCTTTAGCATGGAGGGGTAAGTGGGCCAGGTGCATCACATCCTTGCCAACACTGAGTCTGTTTTGTTTTTTTCCTTAAAAGAAAATCTTTGCTCGTATTGTCAATGTCATTTTGTTGCTTATACACTCTCAGTACTAAAAATCAAGAAAAAGAACACAAGATACGTTCAAATATACATCAAGAGAAAAATGCTTGACTAAGCACAAGTGAAAAACTAAGACCAGCTTTATATATATTATCAGGGTTACTCAAATGTTTGGCTAAGATTATTTCAAAATAATCATTTGCAAGATCACACATTTTACTAAGTAAAAAGTAGTATTAAAAAAGTGAAAGTCAAGTCTTTGTGGTATCCAGAAGTCTGAAGAAATCACTGTCTAGCTTTTTGAAAAGAGCAAATTCCAAGGGAATCCCTGCGTCTCCCTTCACTCACTGCCAAATGATTCACAACTAAAACACTCTGGGATATGGGAGTATGCAACCAAGCTAAAAACATTGAGCTAAACAGAAAGCTCAATGCTTCGAAAAGGGAATGGCAGGACGGGAAATTATTATTAGAATACATAAAACAATTTTACTAATAATTACTCACTAATTAAAAAATTTACAACTGACCAAAAAAAATCAAAAGAAAAAAAACTTAGGAGTTGAAGATAAAAATATTCAACTGTTACTTAATAATAGTGAGAACATTTCTAGGACTAATTTCTTATACTAATGTAAAACACATAAAAAAATTCCAAAAGCAAAGCAAATATTGCCTTGGATTATAAGATTTGTATTTTACAAATGACACATATTTCTGAAAACTTTAGTGCACTTTAAAGAACAGGATACAAAAATTAAGTAAGTCCACTCCTTAAGTCCAAATTGACTACAGTAATTATCAGCTGATCATGCCCGTTTCCAAATTCATCTATGTGGTCCTGGAAAATTTAAATGAACTAGTATAGATGAGGAAAAAATAGCTTATGTTTTACCATATGTTAGATGAAATAATGAGATTTTTCTGGAAATCATGCTCACCTCTTTGCTTTCAATAGTACATTTCAATACTCACCTAGAATTTGATCCAAGAGGAAGAGGCATTCGTCACCAAACCAGTTACACCACAAGTTTTCTGGTTTTTGTTTTGTTTTTTGTTTTTTTTTTTTAACAAACTGATGGTTACCCAACAAGAAATTGTTAACTTGTGACTGTGTAGAGGCAGGGAGTTTATTTTTAATTTTAGTTTTTGGCTCCTGCAATGGAATTTCACCAAGTTTTTAAAGGTATTAACTTTATTAACCTGCAACAATCATTTTAAAATAGTATATAAAAACTGTCACAATAGATCAGAAACAAGGTTTACATTGCTCAAAATTCTGACAGTGGCAAGATTTAACGTTTTGAGCCAATCTCAAAAGACTGGTGATATAACCCAAATTATTAACATAACATACAATGATAAATATTGTTCTTGAAAAAGCAAATTCTTATTTATGATTTTTGGAAAAGGTCAACTACAAAAGTATTTTACTTCTCTACATAGTTCCCTGTCATGGTAATGTTAAGACATATCTAGACTTTCCTCAAACGTCAAGTATTAAGAGTATAATATTCTATCTGAGTTGAAACATTCCTTCATACGGCCAATATGCTTTTTCAAGGCACTCTAAGAACTCTCAAGGACACTAAAAGAAAAACGTTCATCTTGTCTACTAATCTTTTAGGTTTATTTCCCCTCAAGCTTTTCTAAATTCAACACTGTTATAACTGGTTTTTCTTCATTTTCCATGGTAGAGTCCTTAAGTTATTTTTCTTTTATTTGGAGCCACTCCTTCATTTTCAACTTGCTGAGCAGGCAGGCTTTTGGTTTCCATGGAAACTGGATTCCTGCGGCTGCGTGTAGGCATTCTCGTTCCACCAACCTAAGAGACGAAGCAAAGAACAGAATAGCTTAACACGTTTACAACGTATATAAATATGTATATAAATATGTATTATTTACACATTACACATGGACTAATTACTTTGTGAATGGTCCTTTACATATTTTTAATCCCCAGCCACCTGGCTGCTTCTGAACAAACTTTAATCTGACAGTCTTAAAGTACTAAAGTTTCACATAACAACCAAGGAAGGAGACAGGTGAGGGCAGACGGAGAGAAGTGAAGGGGGAAAGCACTCTCTGTGTTAAATTTGGAAGAGGGTGAAATGTTAAATTAGATAATGAGGGAATGACAGGGCTTTGAGCAATGTGTTTGCAATATTATGAAGCTAAAGGGCAGGAGAAAGGAAGAAACGAAAAATAAGAATGGAGGGAAAGGAGACACAAGAAGGTCAGAGGTGACAGAGGGAAAAGAAATTACGAAACGGAGAAAGAGACAGAGTGAGGAAAATAGAAGAGTCCAAAAGAATGAAAAAAAGTAAACATGAAGAAAAGAGAAGAGAACCCAAGTAGAAAGGAAAAATTGAGTGGCTGAAAGAAAAGATTCTTGAAAGAAAGAAAGAAAAGAAGAAAAAACTAGGAGACTACAGAGGATGGGAAAAGAGGAAGAAGGGAAGTCGGGAAGAAACTTTGCTAGAGTGCTGGTTCTACTTCATGTCTACTTTTCCTCAGCACAAGTTGCTAGTCATCCTCACTTTCTAGCTCACACAGTCTAGAGACGAGAGAAGGTGTAGTCTTAGGATACAACCCCTTGCTAGTTATAGTCCTGCTGAAGATGAGATCTGGAAATGCTGTTATCTCCTTGGCTGCTGAGAGAGAGACCATAAAGGTTTTTAACGGGGTAATGGAGAAAGCTGGGCCTCGCAGACAAGGACCAAAGCTGTATAGCCTGAAACTGTTTCCTCAGAACCTGTCAATATCTGTCTCTATTTTCCCTAGCCACCTGGCACCCTTTCTGTCTCTTCACATCTTGTCCAGTGAATGCCAGACCTGGGAGTGATGGGTGATCCTGTAACTCCAAGCACGCTGTCTCATATTCCTAATACAACAGACATATTATTAGCACTGCTCCAAGGGGCTACTGGCTCACTAAGAATGAATCAGGGGCCGGCCCCGTGGCCGAGAGGATAAGTTCGCGTGCTCTGCTTCAGCGGCCCAGGGTTTCGCGGTTCGAACCCTGGGTGCAGACATGGAACTGCTCGTCAAGCCATGCTGAGGCAGTGTCCCACATGCCACAGCTAGAAGGACCCACACCTAAAAATACACAACTATGTACCGGGGGGCTTTGGGGAGAAAACGGAAAAATAAAATCTTTAAAAAAACAAAAGAATGAATCAGACTTCAGCTACCCTCACTGAAAGGGGATCTTGTCTTTTTAGGGGCATTTTTTGGTTTACAATTTGATGACTAGAAAAGACAAACCTGAGTTGGGAACTGAGTCTGCCAATCTGTCTGAAGCTGATGAACTTTTATAACATATTGATTAGAAAAGTGCTGTGATTTTTAGACTATCTATACCACTCCCCACTCAGCTGGTATTTACTATAAAAGTACACTGACCAGACTAATTATCGTTGAGGAGAGCAAAAATTTTGAAACTTCCATTGCGAGATTATACATGTATGTGTGTACATAGGTATGTGTGTAATGAATTACATAAATTGTGGGAGGAGAAAAGGGATAGGCACAGAGCCACTGCAAGTGGAAGAAATCAGGAGCAGCACAGGAAGCAAACGGGTTTCCCCTATTAAGCTCTGCTCCAGCAGCAGAAGGCAGTCGCAGGCTCTCTGGGGTACCTCTCCAGGATAGCGCCTAAGGTGCAACACAAAGATGGGATCTCAGTTCAAGGAGACTAGGGGCTCAGGAATCATATTAGAGGCAGAAACATTTGTTATATGAGTTTTTCCACCTTGTGACGTGTAGATGATTTCTGTTTCATACAGGGTTGTACTTCTCTGGGCTTCCTGAAGCTTTGTTCTTTTCCTATCGCAGCTAAGGCCAGAACCCCTACCTGGGCTTACCTTGGATGGACTAGAAAGTCCCATTCCCATGGCCTGGCTAGGAGGAAGTAAGGGAGGAAGGCAGGGTAATTCCTACTAAATGTAGGGCTGTATTGTAGGGAGATGTGTAAGAGAGCACCACAAACTATTCGTGGGCTTATAAAACATCAAATCAAGCATTACTTATCTAATTGGCTACTGCATCTAATGCGAGACTGTACAACAACCGGGTCCTGGATAACCTCACCAAGTATTTGTCCCTGGACTGAACGCATGAAGCATCTTAAAAATATAAATCAACAGGTGCTCAGTAGTATACATATATGTAATTGAATTGTTTAACTTTGTATTTATGTGGTCAAACTCTGAACATACGGAATTGCATCAAGGTATTAAACTTCATTTTCACTAAAAAGGAATAAGTCACTCCTGTACAGAATTACATGTTATAGGTAAGAGACTATAATCAGTTTCTAAATTAAAAGGAAATCATTATCCTATAAAAAACAGAAAACCTTCAAAAATAGTTTTCAATAATTATTTTTAAGTTAGTTAAGAAAATTTTGCCTTAGGAAGTTATAAAAATCACTACTGACATTAAATTTAAACTGGAAATAGCCAACCAAAACTGCAGATAGAATGGCTTAAAACGCTCACAACTAACTTTTTCCTTTCTTTCACTATAGCAAATAGTTAACGACATTTATATATTTTCTCAGCCAAAGTTAACTAAGAATGTGCAAGGAATTCTCCTTTCTAAAAGGATCCTTCCAAACAGTAACATTAGGGTAGAGAACCGAAAGATAGAAACAACTCTGTTCACTGTAAATTATAAAAACTCCTCAGATTTGCAATCCAGCTACTTCTCAAAGGACTTGAGGGAATTTATAGCTTAACTTACTATAACACAGAAAGAAAAAAGGAACAGAAAATACCCATATGGTACACAAGTGATAGATGTTCTGGGGCACACATCTTGAGAAAATTACAGAACTCAGACAATAACTGTGACTCAAAGATTTTTGGCAGCAGGAAAGAAAAATACACTGTGTTTTTATTTCCTAAACATTCAGATTCACTTGGAGAGAACAAAATTTATTCTACAACTAAATTCAAACTGGAATTTCCTACATGCTATAAAGAATGAGCGACATGGTGAAGAGTATCTCTAGCCATGGCTTTACAAAAGTTTCGGATAGAGAAAAATCATTCAACTGGGATTTCTGGGAAGGATTCTAAAAAGAGAGTAATATTAATTATAACTCAATAAATACTGAGTTATGCAATACTTAGCAAAACACAATTTAGTCCTTAACATTTTATTGTACTTGTAATAAGGCACTACATTCACTAATTACTAACACCAGTTTTTGTATTTTTCTATATCCTACTTATCAATTTTTAATTGTATCATGATAATTTTACTGTATGTATTCTTCTGCAAATTGCCTCAAATATTTAATGAAATGAAACAGAATACATAAATAAAAATTACAAAAAAATATAACTTTGCTTTTCATAGGAACATAGGGATTTAACTATGTGGATGCCTTATTCATGCCCCTACTGGGCAAGCTAACAGAATTTTCTTTAGTTAACTTATAAACCTTACAAAAATAGAAACTTCCACTGACATAAAACTGGACTCAGTAGAGTATACAATTTTATCTACTCCTCCTATAGATACAGTTTTTGGAATGGTGTTGTGATTAACATGGCAAATGTGGACATCAGGTTGAAATACTGTACACTCAGTGAAATAGATTAATAATAAACAACCTAATGAAACATTTAATTTTGAAAAAGATCTTACCTTCTGTTGTGTCGTGGGACCTAGTGATTTAGGTGGAAAGGTACAAGGTATTCTTCCATGATGGATATGATATGGTAATAAGAGACTGGGATCTAATGGGACCCAGGGAACTGAGAGACTGGAAGGTACACCAGGAAGGCCGCAGTGTGTTTTATGCAAATTGTACGCTGTCCTAGTAACTTTCCCATCAGACGTCTTGTAGATCAGGAGTGAAGAATCTTCTGCTGCATGAGACAGCAAGTAGGAACCCTCCTGCAAGCTAAATCCACACAATGAAACTCAACTCATTGGCTTACTGTGTCAATTTCAACAGCATTTGTCTACTCATAATCACTTAGTAAAATTGAAAACAACTATGGGAATGGAACACCACCTCCAAAAATACTTCTATAATCAAGTGAGATTTAAGAAGTCTTTTTAACTATTTTCATGCCTTTTAGGCAACTAATTTTAATTCTTATTCCAAAGTTAAAGACATAAAATTATTTTCTTTTTACTGTTATTATCAGGCAATTTGTAAGTTTTCAATAATTTAATGGGAAACAAACAGTCTGCCTAATTCTCTATGGACAACATATATGAGGGTACATATATAGCATTCCTATACAGGGAATTTTAATTCAGTCAACAAACATTGCACCTACTTTGTATCTAGTAATAGATAGGTAAATAGAGACATAAAAGAGAATGTGACACATTCACTATAGAGTAGTTTAAAATAAAGTGGACGAAACAGTCAATGCACAATCACAACACAATATGAGGTGCTATGAGAGTAAAAGTAACAACAGCAGCTGATAGCTATTGAATGTCTCTCATGAGCTAACAATTGTTGTACTGCTTACAACTATTTTCTCATTAAATCCTCCACAACAAACCTTCAAGGCATAATACTAATTAACCCTATATTAGAGATAAACAGAAATTAGAGATGCTAAGCAATTTGCCCAAAGTTCTGAGTGCAGAGCTTAGATATAAACCCAGGTTGAACTCTACAGGCCATATCATTAATCATGATCTTCTACTGTCACAATAATCAGTTCTGTCAAACATCAAATCTACATTTTCCCTTTCCTGTTAGAAAGCTTTAAGGAATTCACTGTATCAACACAGCTATCAGGATATGATCAATATATTGTGCTTTCTTGGGATTTTACAATATTCTAGCTCAAAGGTGCCATGGAGAACATCAGTTCTTCCCCACAATATATCATTAAAAATAAAGATTAATCTATGGACAGCTAATCTTTGACAAACGAGCCAAGAACACACAGTGGAGAACAGAAAGTCTCTTCGATAAATGGTGTTGGGAAAACTGCACAGCCACATGCAAAAGAAATAAAGTAGACCATTATCTTACACCATACACAAAAATTAACTCAAAATGGATTAAAGACTTGAATGTAAGACCTGAAACAATAAACTCTTAGAAGAAAATACAGGCAGTATACTCTTTGACATCAGTCTTAGCAGTATCTTTTAGAATACCATCTCTACTCAGGCAAGGGAAAACAAAAGAAAAAATAAACAAATGGGACTATATCAGATTAAAAAGCTTTTGCAGAGCAAAGGAAACCACCAACAAAACGAAAAGATAATCCACCAACTGGGAAAAAATATTTGCAAATCATATATCCAACAAGAGGTTAATTTCCAAAATAAAGAACTCATACAACTCAACAACAAAAAAATGGACAACCTGATGCTCCCAAAATAGGCAGAGGATATGAACAGACATTTTTCCAAAGAAGATATACAGATGGCCCACAGGTACATGAAAAGATGCTCAACATCACTAATTACTAGGGAAATGCAAATCAAAACTACAATATCACCTCACACCCATCAGAATGGCTATAATTAACAAGACAAGATATAACAAGTGTTGGAGAGGATGTGGAGAAAAGGGAACTCACACACTGCTGGTGGGAATGCAAACTGGTGCAGTATTTTTTATTTCTCAAAAAAATAAAGACAGAAATACCATATGATTCAGCTATTCCACCACTGGGTATTTATTTAAAGAATACGAAATCAACAATTTAAAAAGATTTATGCAACCCTATGTTCATTGTGGCATTATTCACGATAGCCAAGACGTGGAAGCAACGTAAGTGCCAATTAATGGATGAATGGATAAAGAAGATGTGGTGTATATATATACAATGGAATACTATTCAGCCACAAAAAAGACAAAATTGTGCCATTTGCAACAATATTGATGGACTTTGAGGGTATTGTATTACGCTTAATGAAATAAGTCAGACAGAGAAAGACAAATACCCTATGATTTCACCCATATGTGGAAGATGAACACATAGATAAGGAGAGCAGATTAGTGGTTACCAGAGGGCAGGAGGTTACGGGGCGGGAGGAGGGCAAAAAGGGTAAAAGGGCACATCCGTATGGTGATGTATAAAAACTAGATTACTGGTGGTGAACAAAACGCAATCTATACAGAATCTGAAATATAATAGTGTACAACTGAAATTTACACAATGTTAAAAGTCAGTATGACCTCAACAAAATAAAAAAAAAAAAATAAAATAAGGACTAATCATACTTTAGTTACATGGATCTGCCTTGTACAAACCTGATTAGTTATGTTTTCATTAATTTTTTAAACAGAAAAGTAACAGATATTGACAAAGGAGGTTCAGAGAATTATTCTTAACCTCTAGAGAATTTTTTTCCCAATCACTTTTATATTTCCATATAAGGAAATGAACAATAATTGATTTGGTAATAGAAATAAATAACATTTCAAAGATTGAGCTTTTATCAATGAAAACCATAGATCTTAACTACCTTCACTAAAAATGAAGAAAGCTTTGGTTTACACAGAGAATTCACGGAGAACAAGACACTCCAAGGAACAGTATCTTAAAAGTGCCCTAGGAACGCCACGTACATGGATGGAGACAAACTACGGTAGGCAGAATAACGGCCTCCCAAAGACGCCAATGTCCTAGCCCTACAACCTGTGAATATGTTACATTACATGGCAAAGGGGAATTAAGATGGAATTAAGGTTCCTAATCAGCTGATTTTAAAATGGTAAGATTTTGCTGGACTATTTCAGTGGGCCACTGCAATCCTAAGAGTCCTTAAATGAGAAGAGGGAGGCAGAAGAGACTCAAAGTGAGATGTGACTGTGAAAGGGGTCAGAGAGAGGTGATGTGAGGACTCAACTTGCCTTTGAAACTCTGACGATGGAGGAAGAGGACCAAGAGCCAAGGAATGCAGGTGGCCTCTGGAATCCACAAAAGTCAAGGAAACAGACCATACCCAGAGCCTCTAGAAAAATACGTAGCCTTGCGGACACCTGGATTTTAGCCCGAGAAGACCTGTTAGACTTGACTTACAGAACTGCAAGATTATAAATTTGTGTTGTTTTACAACACTGATTTTGTGGTAATTTGTTACATCTGCAGTAGAAAACTAATACACAAACTAAGATATTTGATAATAAAATTTCAAAAAGCATTTGGCAAATTTCATGTGCAAGTGTGCTTTACATGAAGAACAGAATATATAAAATAAAAATCCTGGCACAAAATCATAGAATTGCACAACTGAAAAGTACCTAAAAAATTATTGAACTCAACACCATCATTTTATAAGCAAGGAAACTGATACCTAATTGCACAATAAGTTAAATAGGAGAGTTAGAACTCGGAGATTTTTGACTTTTAGTTCAGACTCTTGAATTGTTTTTTACTTTATCTTTTGGTAAGGGCATAACAGAAGAAATGCAAAAGTTCACATAACAAAACAGTTTGCTAAATGATCAGGTGGAGAATGTATATTCTAAGATTTGCCATGGACCCAAGGACTTCTGATCATCAGCTCTGTGTTGCTTGCTTATCCTGAAAATGTAAACAAATAGCCACGATAGGCTGGATATTGGTCCCTCAGGATGTCTACATCCTCATCTCCAGAACTTGTGGATGTTACCTCTAGTGGTTTTGCAGATGTGCTTAAGAATGCCATGTGACAACAGAAGCAGAGATCTGAGTGATGCACTTTGAAGATGGAGGAAGGGGCCACAAGTCAAGGAATACAGGTAGCCACTAGCTGAAAACCAAGGCAAGGAAATGATTGTCCCCTCAGAGCCTTCAAAATGAACCAGCCCTGCTGACACGAGTTTAGTCCAGTGAAAACGTTTTCAGATTTCTGACCTCTAGAACTATGAGAGAATAAATTTGTTTTGTTTTAAGCTACTAAGTTTGTGAGAATTTCTTACAGTGGCAACAGGAAATCAATACAATAGCCTTATAGAAAAATGTAATTGCAAGCTCATTAAAGCCAGATACTATTATATTATCTTTTTATTTACATTTTCACAATTTCAACTTTGACACAATAGGATAAGTCTTGCATTTCTAGGTTACTTTCTATCCATCCCTAGCAGCATATATTCAAAGATCCTATTAATTTTCACCCAAGAAAACCAGACATTTCAATGCAAAGTATCCAAAAAATACTTACCTACTTAATTTTTTCAGAATGTGTTGGAGGATGTTAAACAAACTTGAAATCCTATTAAACAGAGGAAATTCAAGTAAAATGAAATGACAAAAAATACTCTTAACAATTACAGCTCCTCAGGAAGAGAAACGCCCTTAATAACAAAAGAAAACAACAGAGTAATGTCTCAATGAGCGTTTACAATCCTGAGAACTAAGAGTCTGTGACTGTCCTTTCCGTCCCTGAAAAGCCGTGTAATGTATGCTCCTCAGACCTCTAAGACAGCGGGCCACTCTCCTGCTCTAGCCTCCTTTGTCTTCAGTAGAAAGATTGGTGCCACTGCTATTATATTTAATTTAGAGATGGAGATGATTAGTATAGATGGATCACAAATTGGGTCAGGGGAAGCCTCAATATATAAAAGAATTAAAAGTCTTGAAAATAAATGACTTAAACTTAACCGATATTTAGAGATAAAGGAAAATTAGAGATCATATCAATAAGTTTAATTCCCACAACAACAAAGCAAACTTTCTTACTTGAGTGCTGGAAGTTTTTCTTTTAATTCTTCTGAAGTAATTTCTTCCAGCAGGAAAAGCTTTGAAGTAAATGCATCAATATGTCCTAAAATAAAATATCAAACTTAACAAGAGCAATTGCAGTATTTAAAAAACAAAAAAACAGGTTATCCAGTCTCTTTAAAGATGTTTTTACAAAACTGTAATAACTGTAAAGGAACTTTACATTCTCAAAAGAAATGCACATTTTATTAAGTTTATTAAGTGAAGCTGTATTTTAAAATGACATAAAAAGTCAGATTATAAAAGAAATATGTATTAATTCTACAATACTTGATGAATGTGGAAAAGTTTACACACGTCCACACCAAAAAAATCATCTCTAAGCCCACAATTAAGACTACCAACTGTTAGGGGCCGGTCTGGTGGCGGAGCAGTTAAGTTAGCACGTTCTGCTTCGGCGGCCTGGGGTTCCCCGGTTCAGATCCCGGGTGTGGACATGGCACTGCCTGGCAAGCCATACTGTGGAAGGCGTCCCACACATAAAGTAGAGGAAGATGGGCACAGATGTTAGCTCAGGGCCAGTCTTCCTCAGCAAAAAGAGGAGGATTGGCAGCAGTTAGCTCAGGGCTAATCTTCCTCAAAAAAAAAAAAAAAGCAAACACATAAGAACAACAACTGTTAAAATATTAGTGTTTCTATTCTCTGCATAAAGCTGTATTCTTATGAAGATTAAATTTTTAGAGGAATATATAACTATTATCAAGGTGAGCGGATAAAGTCCAATTTGTAGTTTGGGCACGCTCTACACATCTAGATATACTTGGTTCTCAAGACAAAAATTAGTATAAAAATCTGCTTAATTATTCACAATAGCCAAGAAATGGAAACAACCTAAGTGCTCATCAACAGATGAATGGAAAAAGATGCAGTATATATACAATGCAATATTATTCCACCCTGAGAAAGAAGGGAGCCCTGTTATTTACAATATAGATGCCTTGAGAGCTGGCACAGATGTTAGCTCAGGACCACCTTCCGCACCAAAAGAAAAAAACGAAAAAGTATACATATGTGAGGTGATGGACATGTTTGTTAACTAGATGGAACAAATTCTTTCACAATGAATATGTATGTCAAATTATCATGATGTACATTTTAAAATCTTTTTTTTTTAAGATTTTAAAATTTTTCCTTTTTCTCCCCAAAGTGCTCCTCCCCGGTACATATTTGTGTATTTTTTAGTTGTGGGTCCTTCTACTTGTGGCATGTGGGATGCCGCCTCAGCATGACTTGACGAGCGGTGCCATGTCTGCGCCCAGGATTCGAACCGGCAAAACCCCGGGTTGCTGAAGTACAGCACTCAAACTTAACCACTCGGCCACCAGTCTGCTCAAAGTCTCTCTTTCTTACAAATATGACATAATTCTAGAATTGTAAAAAACAAAACAGCCAATTCTCAAAACGACTCTTCTATTTAAAAACAACATATATGTTCTACAACAAAATAGGCTGAGATACAACACTGAAGGCTTGCAATGTAACAAGGAAGAGTGGTAACAAAGACAGCCCTGAGTTAAACGTTATATAATCAAGTCAACACAAAAATCATGTCATTGTACCATAGTTAAAAATATCAATTAGCATGATAATAGTATAACACTCACCAATGCTGAAAATACTAATACCTGGAAAGCTGACATCAATCACTGGGACGACAAAAAAAAATGCACATAATATCTCATTTTCATATCTAGCCCTCTTTCATTTGCTTTGTGCTCATAAAACGAATTAGAAAAACTTTTTACCAAATGCTTTTCTTTTAAGACAACAAATCCCTTTTCCCACACCCACGTATTTCCTATAACAAGTTTGAGTTTCACCTCTGCATTTCTAACACTCATTACACAGTGACATTTCAAACAAGATATTTTAATGGTTTAATAACTGCAGAAAGGAAATATTAAGTACAATAAAATATTTTTAGACATTTATTAAATATGTCTATTAGGAAACCCACAGTTCTTACCTTTTTAAAGAAATCTCAACGAAAAGTATGTTATAGTATATGTCAAATATGGTCAGTGAAAAATAACTATACAGAGAATACCATACTAAGCACTATGAGGGCCGACCTCCTCAAGGAGTTTACAATTCTCTCAACAGTGGAGCATTTTAATCTGCGGGCCTCCAATGAGTTATGTGTGCTTGAGATATTCATCTCCTCAGCCCTTGGGGCAGCTGAGCAAGGCCTGGGATGGCAAGAGCTTCCTGGCCACTGCCCTGCAGCCATGAGCAATCTCTCGTACATCACAGCCCGCTATCCAAATGTTTTCTGTGTGTGTCAAGCTTGGGAAGCACTGCTTAATATGGTACAAATAAAGACTTTATATAACACAAATAAAGCCTATTTATATACACGCATTCCTTCATACATATATACATACACATACACATCGGCAGTCTTTGCTTTGAATGCAGTGTGGGGTGACAAAAATAGTCATACAAGCCAAAACTGTGCAAATTTTAATAATGGGAAAAATGACTATTGTTTCATTACCTTTAAAATTTTTTGTCAAAACATAAATTCTCCATCAATTATAAAGGTATGAGGAAATGAAAAAAAGTAAAACTAATATTTATTTAGTACACTAATTTAAAACATTAAAAACATCGAGAATTAAAGTGTTTTCTCTCTTCATAAAAAATTTATCAAGAGCAGTTTCAACAGTGCTTGTCGCCTTCTTCTGGTAGTTTATGATAGGAAGCATCTTTTCTATGCCATGGAGAATTGTCATACTCTTTCTAAGTTAGGATCAGCTTCCAACACTGTATCCTCTGTGCTTTCAATGTATGAAATTTCTCCAAGAGTTCCTTTAATGTAAAACCTTACGTCAGTGTCACTTCTTCATCCTTTATGTCACAACCACTTTCCTCATTTATGTCAATAAGTTCGCCTTCACTAAGTTCCTCTGGTGGCATTATCAAGAGTCTCTTGAACAGCCAAAGTGTCAACATTTCAGCTGTCAGCTATTTCTTCTCTAACTCCATTTATGTTCAATTTGAATCTCACTTCCAGCAGTCTCACTTTCTGTGTCTCTGCTGTGCTTTAATCTTTGTCGGTCAATTCCCTCTTTTGATGATCCACTTCTGCAAAATGCCACATGAGTTTATCACTGGGACACAAGGAGGGAACATGACTACACTTAGCTTTCTGTGCATGAACTCAGGAACAGGTGCACAGCGACCAACCACTGACAGACTTTGAAAGAGGCGACAAGATTGGTCACTAGTCATGATGCGCATTCGTTACTTATGTAGTGATTTGTGGACTGAAGAGCAAGCAGTGAAGTTTGTATTTTATACAATTACAGAGAACATACCATCAGAACTGAAATTTGTGTACATCAGAAACGTGCAAAGCAAGCGCTGCCTGTATGTCAACTATATAAAATTGATATACATTTGAGAATTGCAAGGTAGATACAGCAGTCATGATAAGATTATTTTGGGAATTTTATTTAAGGAGTACATCTTAATGTTTTTGTGGGGCAGGAGGATAAAAAGAATAGTGCATTCTAGGGGAAGAGCAGAACATACTGATGGCAAAGCAAAGCAGACCAACAAAAAACAAGTACACTTATTCTACCTGAAAAAGAGACTATGAACTACGTAAGCGGTTCTCAAAGTGTTGTCCCTGGACTAGAAGCATCAGCATCACCTGAGAACATGTTAGAAATGATAAGTCTTAGGTCCCAAAACAGACCTACCATCTAAGACACTCCAGGGTTAGGGCCAGCAACCTTCACTCTAACGAGCCCTACAAGTGATTCATTTTTTCTGTGTGAGGAAGAGTTTCCCTGAGCTAACATCTGTTGCAAATCTTCCTTTTTGCTGAGGAAGATTTAACCTAAGCTAACAGCTGTGACAGTCTTCCTCTATCTTGTTTGTGGGTCGCCACCACAACATGGTCACCAATGAGTGGTGTAGGTCCATGCCTGGGAATTGACCCCAGGCCACCGAAGCAGAGCGTGCTGAACTTAACCACTAGGTCATGGGGCTGGCCCCCTACAAGTGATTCTGATGCACAACCAACTTTGAGAATTGCTAAACTCATGTCCTATAAACCAATACGCTCTTCAGTTAAAGAAAACACTTAAGATCTTATATCGCTTGTGACTTGTAAGATAAGCTTTATCTGAATCTCTCAATCACACAGGTAAACTCTACCCTCACTGTTAACGCCCAAAACATCTAATGCACTGGTCCCCAATTTTGATTTCTGAGGAGAAATCATCTTAAATTTCCTTGAAATCTTGAGATTTTAGGGCTGGAAGGGAAACCTGACAATGAAATGGTTAAGTTAAATGGAGGAGTGGTCAGCAACGGTTGAGTGAGGAAAACTCAGGCCACAACAGAGAAAAGACTATGGTGTAAAGTGCACGGGAAAGAGAATATGAGCACTTGGAAATCTTCTGGGTAAAATTTTAAGACTCTAATTTCTAAGACGCAATAAATCATTTGTCTTAAGTTACACTGATTAATATTGTCACACGTACAATACTTCACTTTTGCTACATCAGACACTCCCCACTCCCCAAATTCTTCCCTAGCTCTTTTTAGTTTTATGCGAAAGTTATTAATACTTAAAAATTGTGAACAAATTCTGGTCCTGCCACTGATTAACTCAGCATTTATGAGTAAGTGCTTAATCATTCTGAGCTTTACTTTTCTCTTTTTCTTAGAGCAGTGGTCTATGCACATTAAAAACTGTTCATTAATAGCAATTAACACAGACCAAAAATTTCTGGAAGAACGAAATACAAGCATACCTCGTTTTACTGCGCTTTGCGCTTCGCATTTCAAAGACACCGCGTTTTCTAGAAATTCAAAGCATAGTGGAAACAGCAAGAGAACTAGAATTAGACGTGGAACCTAAAGATGTGACTGAATTGCTGAATCTCATGATAAAACTTTAACAGATAAGGAGTTGCTTCCTATGGAGGAGCAAAGAAAGTGGTTTCTTGAGATGGAATCTACTCCTGGTGAAGATAGTGTGAAGAGTGTTGAAATGACAACAAAGATTTAGAATATTACATAAATTTAGTTGATAAAGAAGTGGCAGGGTTTGAGAGGATCGACTCCGATTTTGAAAGAAGTTCTATTGTGGGTAAAATGCTATCAAACTGCATCACTTGCTACAGAGAAATCCTTTGTAAAAGGAAGAGTCAATTGATGTGGCAAAATTCACTGTTATCTTATTTTAAGAAATTGCTACAGTCACCCCAGCCTTCATCAACCACCACCCTGATTAGTCAGCTGCCATCGATACTGAGTCAACACCCTTCCCCAGCACAAATATCATGACTCACTGAAGGCTGAGATGATGGTCAACATTTTTTAGGAAGAAAGTTTTCTTTTTTTTAAAGATTTCATTTTTCCTTTTTCTCCCCAAAGCCCCCTGGCACACAGTTGTGACTTTTTAGTTGTGGATCCTTCTAGCTGTGGCACGTGGGATGCTACCTCAGCATGTCCTGATGAGCAGTGCCATGTCCACGCCCAGGATTTGAACCGGCGAAACCCTGGGCCACCATAGCGGAGTGCACGAACTTAACCACTTGGCCACAGGGCCGGCCCCAAGAATAAAGCATTTTTTTAAGTAAGGTATGGATATTGGTTTTTTTAGACAAGGCGATCGCACACTTAACACAGACTACAGTATAGTGTAAACATAACTTTTTTATACATACTGGGAAACCAAAAAATTCATGTGACTGTATTGCACTATTTGCTTTATTGTAGTGGGCTGGAACTGAACTGCAGCTCTGAGGTATGCCTGTGATACGCAATACATGAGTAACTATGCTTCGTTGTTTTGAAAAACCTTGTTTTAATACTGTGTGATACAACTATTTGAAGGATGGACTGAAAGTTCATTTTGCTATAGATTATAATGGCTGTCATAGCTAAAACTGCTACCCATAATGATACATAGACCCAACTGGAGCGAGTGCCTCCTTGCTGGGCTAAAGAATGACGCTGATTGTTTTTAACACCACACACCAATTACACAAGGGTTTCTGCTCAAATTCTACTAGTGAATGTCCACTTTCCCTGATGTTAAATCAGTTTTTCTTACAAATTTTAGATAGGAGCTACATTCCTATCCTTGAGGCTCTTTGGGAAACTTCAAAAGAGATTTTTTTCTAATCTAAGTCTTGAAAGTATAAATATACAGAAGTTTTGTTTTTGCTTTAAATAAGTGACATCTTTCATTTTTGGCAACAAAATCATACTTAACATACCCGAGGATGGTGTATGGTACAACTCTGGGGGAAGCCATTCATATGGAATGGATTGAGCACACCATCTCCCTGGAGGTGTGCAATGTGGAGATAATGAGGATACTTTCCACATTATATGTGACAGGACTCCATGACAACATCCAAGAGAGAGTACCAGTTGTCAATCCACATACTTAATATGAATAATGTTTACTTTCTAATATCTTTAGAGAAAAAATATATAAGAGTTATAATATTTTCTTCCTGCATCCCAATGGTTTGGATGCAGGACAGTATACATCTAGGGATAATAAAAAGAATAAAGTATCTAAATTCAATGGTTTGTTTTCTACCATTTCCCTTCTCTCCTTGACTTTTACTGTTCTTTTAACCAATTATCAAAGCCAACTTCATTCATTCTAAAAATATTTATTGAGTACCTCCATGTGCCAAGTGCTGTTTTGGGTGCTTGGGATATATCAATAAACAAAAGACAGAAAAACAGCCAATAAATATCATAAATAATTAAATTACATAATCTTTTAGTGGCAAAAGAAAAGGGGTTGGGAATATATTTCTGTGGGTAAAGGGTAAAGGAGTCAACCACCAGAGGAAGAAATCCAGCAATGTAAGCCTGGCACTTGGGGCTGCTTTTCTCCTAGGAGTGTCTGTTAAATCTGGAAAAAAGAATTGAGACTCAGGCTAAAAAATGGACTGGAGCTTTCAATAGTCCTTCAGGATTAGAGGAACAAAAACTGGAGTTCAAGGTCTATCACTGAGATAAACACTTAAGCTCTGAGTTGGGACCCTGTGTCAGGGGTCCCCCAGGCTTGGTGATTCTCTAAGGGGACTCAGAGGAGTCAGCATACAGCTGTACTCATGGATAAAATTTATTACAGCAACAGGATACAGAGCAAAAGGGAAATCAGCAAAAGGCAAAGGCATGTGGGGTGACGGCCAGAGGAAACCAGGTGTAATCTTCAAGAATCCTCTCCTGAGTTTCTGCTTGGGAAGATGACAAAGTTCTGGAAATGGACAGTGGTGATGGCTGCAAAACCCTGTGAACGTACTTAATGCTACTGATTTATATACTAAAAAATGTACACTGAATCATACATTAAAATGGGTAAAATGATAAATTTTATGTCGTGTATATTTTACCACAATTAAAAAAGTCACACAGGATACACTTAATTCCTCCAGCAACAAAAAGGAATTATACCTCTTCTCTGTATAACAGAGAAGCTCATCAGATACCCAGCACTCAAGGTTTTTATTGGGGGCTCATCAGTGTAGACACCCTCTGCCTAGCACATACAAAAATTCCAGACTTTCAGAAGGAAAATAGATGTTCAGAATAAAACGTACCTTGTTTGTACAAACATTGTAGGCACAATCAGCCCTTCTTAGCAGCTGAAGAAAGTCATCTATCAGTGTGGGGAACTGTCTGGCGCCCAAGTTCCCAGACACCAGCCAACGGCCGCCTTGCGAGCAGGCCTTTCCAATGACAGGCAATGTCAGTTGGCTCTGTTAACTCTTATCTGCACAGACCCTGAATGGCGACACCCTAGCAATAAGTGAGTGGCCTTTCTAGGGTCCAAAGTCAAGCTTCAAGTCATCTAAATCCCTGTAACTGGATTCAGGTAAACCAGTATTGCTAGTGTGGCAGGCCACTTGTCAAAAGCAAATAAAAGAAATCATGTCTAGAGAAAGGTAACATTTTAACTCTCACGTTACCTCAACAAGTTTTCATGTCTGCTATCTGGCCCTTGATAAACAACAGCCTGACATACAACTTAACAACATGGGATAACAAAAAAGGGGGGAAACGTGTTATGGGATGAATTGTGTGCCCCCCCAAAAGATATGTTGAAGCCCCTACTCCCAGTATCTCAGAATATAACTTTCCTTGGAAACAGGATTCTTGCAGATGTGATTAGTTAAGATAAGGTCACAGTGGAGTAGGGTGGGCCTTTGATCCAATATGACCGGTGTCCTTATAAGAAGAGAGACACACACAAGAAGATGCTACATGATGACAGAGGCAAAGATGAGAGTGATGTATCTAAAAGCCAAGGATGCCAAGGATTGCTGGCAAACACCAGAAGGCAGAAGAGGCAAGGAAGGGCTCTCCTACAGGTTTCAGGGGGAGCATGGTCCTGTGACACTCTGATTTTGGATTTCTAGGCTCCAGAACTGTGAGACAATGATCTCTGTTGTTCTAAGCCCCCAGCCTGTGGTACTTTGTTACAGTAGCCCTAGGAAACTGATACACAAAAGATAAAGAAACGACCAATGAGGAACCTAGACAACAGAGGTACCAGACACAGACCTTAAAATAATTTTGCCTAATATGCTTAAGAAATGACAAGATTGAGAATTTCTGTAGAAAACTATAACCTATAAAAAAGAACCAAATGTAAAATCTAGAACTGAAAAATACAAAAATTGAAATTAAGCACTCAGATGACAAGTTAAACAGTATATTAGAGACAGCTGAAGAGAGCATTAGTAAACTAGGAGGAAATATCAAGAATGATGCATGAAGAGTCAAAAGGCAGGTAAATACCGAAAAGAATGTAAGGGACATTATGGATACGGTAAGATGTAACATATCGCAACTGAAATCCCAGAGGAGGAGGGTAGAATGAGGAAGAAGTGATGCTTGGTGAGATAATAACTGACAGTTCTCCAAAACTGTTGAAAATCATCAAACCACATATTCAAAGGGCAATATGAACCCCCAAAGGAATACTTACAACAAAAACCTATCCTGGGCACACCATAGGAAAATTGTTGAGAACCAGCGAGAAAGATAAAATTTAAAGTCTGCCAGTGAAAAGAGACATATTACTTTCAAAGGAACAAAAATAAGATTTCCAACTGACTTTTCAACAGAAACAAAAGCAGCCAGGAAACAATGAAATGTTTATCCTTCAAGAACAGAGATAAAATTAAAAAAATACATTACCAGATGAATAAAAACTGCGAGGCTTTCTCACTAGTAGATCTGTAATAGAGATAATACTAAAGGGTATTCTTCAGGCAGAGGAAAATGATACTAGTTAGAATCTTAGAGATGTGGTAAGAAAAGCATTAAAATGGTAAACATACGGGTAAATGTAAACGAATATTGAATGTATACACTAACAATAATGTATAGAAGAATAAAATACTATTGCCTGAGATGAGGCTAACTGATTAACGGGGATAAGTCAGGGATGCATGTTATAATCACTGGAGTAGCACTGTCCAGTTGGACTTTTTGTGATGATGGAAATATCTGCACTTTCCAATATGGTAACCAGAAGTGGCTACGGAGCACTTGAAATATGACTGGTATGACTGAGAAACTCAATTTTAAATTTTACTTTATTTTAATAAATTTAAATAGTCACCTGTGGCTAGAAGCCACTGCATTAGACAAGACAGCTCTAGAGTGACCATAAAAAGCATAGTAAAAGAGTGTATAATTATGTTAACATACAATTATCCTGTTAATAAAGGGAAAAAAATGAAAAAAAAAGAGACTATTCAAATCACAAGAAGACCTAAGAGAAAAAAGTCCCTGAATGGATGAGTCAAATAGAAAACATATATTAAAATGGTAGACATAGACCCAAATTTATTAATACTCTGTAGTAATTACTACAGCTAACACAGACATTAAAAGATCAAAAGAGGATATTATAAAGACCTTTATGCTGATAATTTTGAAAATTTAAACAAAATAAATTTCTCAAACACATACCCCACAAGTTACCAAAACTGATGCAAGAAATCAAATATTTGAATGGTTTTAAAACCAACCAAAAAATTGAATGAATAAGTAGAACCTTCTTCTTTAGGCCCACACACTTCACAGGTAAATTTTATCACACATTTAAGGAAGAAATAACACCAATTTTATAGAAATTCTATCGGATAACACAAAAAAAAGGAAATACATCTCAACTCATTTTATGATATACACATAACCTTAATTCCTATACCTGGCAGGGAAAATTATAGGCCAATCTCATTCATAAACACAGGTGGCAAAATTAGTATTAACAAACTAAATCCACCAATATATAAAAAAATTAATATATCATGACCAAGCTGGGTCTATGCTAAGAACACAGGCTGGATTAACATTTTTAAATTACTTAATATGACGTATCACATTAACAGAATAAAAGAGAGAAGTCATACCATCATATCAATAAATGCATAGAAAATATTTGATAAAGAGTTTTTACCCATTCATGATTAAAATTCTTAAACTAGGCATAGAAAGAAATTTCTTTATTCTAATAAATGTTATCTACAAAAACCTATACAAAATAAAAACACAACGGTAAAATTTTGAAAACTTTCCCTTTCAAGATTAGAAACAAGGCAAGGATGTTCATTATTCATTCTCTATTCAAGTCCTACACAATGAAGGCAAGGAAAAAAAAGGTATAAAGATTGGAAAGAAGAAATAAAATGGTCACTATTTGCAGAGAACATGACTGCTTACTTAGAAAATCTAAATTAGTAGAATGAAAAAGTGAGTTTAACAACACTGCTAGATAAAAGATTAATTAAAAAATCAATATGCAAATAAGTTCTATTATTAGTAACAAAGCATAAGAAAATAAAATTTCAGAAATATCATTTATAATAGCATAAAAACATAAAATATCAACAAATATACTTAAGATGTGCAAGATCTCTACATAGAAAATCATAAAATATTAAGAGAAATTAAAGATATAAATAAATAGGGGAATCTATAAAGTTCACAAATTGGAAGACTCATTCTTGTAAAGCTGTCAATTTGGTCCACAGTGACTCAGTCAATGCACTTCCTAACAAAAATGCCGATCATCTTGCTGTTGATAGAAACTGATAAGTTGATTCCAAAATTTATAAATGCAAAGGGTCAAGAATAGCCAAGAAATTCCCAAAGAAAAACAAGTTTATAAAATTTATTTTACCAAATAGGAAAACATTTTACAAAGTTACAGTAATTAAGACAGTGTTAATTGTCTAGCTAGAGTAATTAAGACAGGTACTGTCCCAAGGATAGAGAAATAGGGAGTCTAGAATTAGAGTCATAGACATCATTTATAACACAAGCAGCAATGGAGAGCAGCACAGAAAGCGTTGTCTTTTCAATAAATGGTGCTGAAAACTGAAAAAAAATCTTGATATTCCAAGCAAAAATAAATACTGCATAAATTGTGTACTTAGGAAAAAAAAGTAAAAAAACCAAAAAAAATAATATAGGAGAATATCTTCATGATCTTGCTGTAGGGAAGATTTGTTAAAACAGAGCAAACAATGTACTAATCATAAAGGAAATGACTAATAAATTGGTCTACAGTCATGTGCCGCATAACAACTTTTCAGTCAATGACAGACCACATATACAATGGCAGTCCCAGCAGATTAGTATCACACAGCCTAGGTGTGCAGCAGGCTTACCATCCAGGTTTGTGCAAGTGCACCCTGTGATGTTTGCACAATGACGAACTCGCCTAACTACACATTTCTCAGACGGATTCTTGTCATTAAGTGATGTATGACTGCATATTAGGTTCAAAAGACAGCATTAAGAGACTGAAAAGGTAAATCACAGAGTGGGAGAAAAACGTGCAACATTTAAAGCCAACAAAGAACTACCGGACAAACAAACAAACAAAAACCTGACAACAGAAAAATGAACAAAAGGTTTGAATAGGCAATTCACAAAAGTGACCAACCAAATGATTATTAATCACATGAAAGAAGAGTCCAGCATCATAAATAACCAAGGAAAGGCAAATTAAAACAATAACGAGATACTAATAATTCCTACCCAGCAGCATAGCTAAAATTAAATAAACTGATAAGGCCAAGTGTGGGCAAGCATGTGGAGACACCAAAACCCTCACTTACTGCTAAATTAAGTGTTAACCGGCACAAGCACTTCGGAAAATTTTTTGGAATTATCTACCGTAGTTGAATGTATGCTGAATCTATGACCCAGTAATTCCACTCCTAGATGCACGTCCAAGAGCAATGGGTGCACAGTGCACCAACAGACATTTGTGAGCATGTTCGTAGTTGCATTAAAATGGAAACAACCTAAGCAGGCTCCCAAAGTTAAACAGATAAATTGTGGTATATTCTCACAAAGGAACATGTCAAAATAATAAAAATAAATAAACTACTTTTATACACAATATAGATAAAGTTCAAAAACTATATTAAGTGAGGGGCTGGCCCCGTGGCCGAGTGGTTAAGTTCGCGCACTCCGCTGCAGGCGGCCCAGTGTTTTGTTGGTTCGAATCCTGGGCGCAGACATGGCACTGCTCGTCAGACCACACTGAGGCAGCGTCCCACATGCCACAACTAGAAGGACCCACAACGAAATATACAACTATGTACCGGGGGGCTTTGGGGAGAAAAAGGAGAAAAATAAAATCTTTAAAAAAAAAACAAAAACAAAAAAACCAAAAAACTATATTAAGTGAAAGAAGGCATAAACAAAAGAATACTACTTCTTTTTAACTCATTTTTTCTTTTAAAGATTTTTATTTTTTATTTTTATTTTTTTTAAAGATTTTATTTTTTCCTTTTTCTCCCCAAAGTCCCCCAGTACATAGTTGTATATTCTTTGTTGTAGGTCCTTCTAGTTGTGGCATGCGGGACGCTGCCTCAGCGTGGCCTGCTGAGCAGTGCCATGTCCGTGCCCAGGATTCGAACCAACGAATCACTGGGCCACCTGCAGCGGAGCGCATGAACTTAACCACTCGGCCGGGGGGCAGTCCCAAGATTTTTATTTTTTTTCCTTTTTCTCCCCAAAGCCCCCTGGTACATAGTTGTATATTCTTCGTTGTGGGTCCTTCTAGTTGTGGCACGGGGGACGCTGCCTCAGTGTGGTTTGATGAGCAGTGCCATGTCTGCGCCCAGGATTCGAACCAACAAAACACTGGGCCGCCTGCAGTGGAGCGCGCGAACTTAACCACTCGGCCACGGGGCCAGCCCCAAAAGAATACTACTTTATGGTTCCATTTATAGAGAGTTAGTAAAACAGAACGATTACAGTAGAAGCCAGGATAGCAGTTCCCATCAGAGCAGAGGAAGAAGGCTATGGCCGGGAAGTATCATGAGGGGAGTCTTCTGGGGCACTGGTATTCTTCAACTTCCTGATCTGGGTGCTAGTTACAGAAGTGCTGGCTTTGTTACAATTCCTTCAGCTGTATACTTACATTTTTTTCACTTTTCTGAATGTGTACTATACTTAAAAAGTTAAAAATGTTACAGAAAAACATGATTAATTCAATGGTGTGTTTTACAACTGACAATATCTTAGAACCGAAGGAGTACTATATAGACATTTTTTAAAATTATGTATAAGTATAGAGAGGTTATTATTGGTCTTTTTGTTTTAGTCTGCTTTTAACTTTTAGTTAAGAAAGCTTTTCCTACTCTTGTGTCATAAAGACGACCTTCTATACTTTCATTTAAATTTTAGGTTAGGGCTCGTCCCGTGGCCGAGTGGTTAAGTTCACGCGCTCCGCTGCAGGCGGCCCAGTGTTTCGTTGGTTCGAATCCTGGGCGCAGACATGCCACTGCTCACCAAACCACGCTGAGGCAGCGTCCCACATGCCACAACTAGAAGGACCCACAAGGAATAATATACAACTATGTACCGGGGGGCTTTGGGGAGAAAAAGGAAAAAAATAAAATTTTTAAAAAATAAAAAAATTTTAGGTTAATAGCATTTTTTCCCTTAGTACAAAAATACACAAGGTATTACTTCATTGTCTTGTGGTATCTACTTTCATCAACGGGAAGTCTACTTTGGGGCAATATATTATGTAATAATTGTAATAAAAAGGTCTTGTATATACAGTCTCTGAGGCAGGCTGAACAAACTATTACTATATCCATTATATACAGATGAAAAAGCTGAGGCCTAAGGGAACTTAAATGATTTTAACTTGGGTAAAAGAACTGTAAAATGTAAATTACTCATACACATATCTTCTGACTTCCACATTCAGCATGATTCCCACTATTCTATTATGGTGGAAAAAACACAGGCTGTGGAATCAGAAAACATATGAATACACATTCTAGATTTCCCACAAATTGTGTACTCTTGAGCGATAAACTCTCTAGGTCTCCGTTTCCTCCTCTGTAAAACAAAGATAAACATCATCTATTTTATAGAACAGTGAGAAATAACAATAATGGATACATGTATAGTTCGTGACCCCCAATACGTACTTGAGAAATGAGAGTTAGAAATATTGCTCTATTATTTTATACACACACACATATATATAATAGCTTCTAAGGATGATTTTGGAGCACTTCAAGTGTATCAGATAATATATAATGGCTTGTGAGTGGCAGGTATATAATGAACCAAAAGGAAAAAAAAAACCCAAATACCCAATAATATCCTACAAGCTGTACCTTGGGAGGCTGGGAGGTGGGGAGTACTGCAGGGAGGAAGATGATGTATTAGAGAGAGGATCAAAGAACAGATTATTTGAAAAGAAACACATTAATGCTTTTAAGTGTACACTAATAACTCATATCTAGCAAAGTATCATACAGGGAAAAATAATTTCCAATTGCCTGTTAATTAGACGCCAAAGGGCAATAATACATGCTTCTGAAGTGAGGTGTCCTAAGTATTTTACAAGCATCTCCTTTAACTCTTGACCATTTGTAGACATGCACTCTCTTTTAAAACCAAAACCACGAAGTCTACATTATATTAGGTATAATTATAAAATAAAGAGACTGAGTCATACACTTACTACTTTATAGTCGTATCTGATATAGAACTTAGTTTAATTATAGTCAGTCATTCCAGATAACACAATGACAAATTGACTTGCTTTCTGTTTGTAACCTGTTTCCAGAAAACAGCTGTAATAAAAACTTACTTAGGAGCCTTTTCTCCTACATTCCCTTCCTGTTACAACATTTTTCTTAAATTAAAAGAGTAATGTAACAACATTTAAAAACACTCAAAACCTACAGATGCTTTTAAAAACAGCATTTCAAAACATAGTCACCCTGGGGCCAGCCCGGTGGTGTAGTGGTTAAGTTCGCACACTCTGCTTTGGCAGCCCAGGGTTCGTGGGTTCAGATTCCAGGTGCCAACATACACCACTCATCAAGCCATGCTGTGGCAGCAACCCACATATAAAATAGAGAATACTGTCACAGATGCTAGCTCAGGGACAATCTTCCTCAAGCAAAAAAAAAAAAAAAAAAAGAGGAAGATCAGCAATGGATGTTAGCTTAGGGTCAATCTTCACCAAAAAATAAAAATAAAAGTAAAAAGAATAATGCAGGAAAGAAAAAAAAACCAAAAGTCACCCTCACACAAAAAAACCAACGCTCTCGCCCAAAAAACCCCAAACACACAGAACCATACAACAATACAACATAAGTTTCTCACCAGTTGTCAAAGAAACCAAATATACCATCCTATTACTTTAAAATGAATGGTTTATAAGTGGGTAGCATTTAAACAGGATAAACAGCACACAGGGTAATGATTACTTAAGACTTTTAAAAATACTTTAGGGGGTGGGCCCCAGGGCCTAGTGGTTAAGTTGAGTATGCTCTATTTTGGTGGCCCAGGTTCAGTTCCTGGGTGCAGACCTACACCACTTGTCGGCAATCAGGCCGTGGTGGCAACCCACATACAAAATAGAGGAAGACTGGCACAGACGTTAGCACAGGGCAAATTGCCCTCAAGCAAAAAGAGGAAGACTGGCAACAGATGTACGCTCAGGGAGAATCTTCCTCACCAAAAAAAAAAAAGAATACTTCAGATGAAGTAAGCCATATAGAGGACAGCAGTTTTATCTGTTAAACTGTATATTTAAAAAAAAACTTTAAATGTTTTAGTCATGAATCTCTATTCTCTATCAGTACTTTAAAAAGGATTTCAATGATAAGCTTTTGTTTGGTCCTTTCCTAAAATGGATGTGGCCAGCAATTGTTTTCACGTAGGTTACAAGAAGACTCTTTGTGCATTTCAGGGTAAGAGGTCTTTTGGAGGAATACTGAAATTGTGGTTATTGGCCAAAAACTACTACAACAAATTCCTATCAGTGTGTATGAAGGGGGAGAAGTGGGTTAGCGCAACACCGGGTAGTGCATTTAGCCACTTCCTTTTTGGGTTAAGCAGAGAGAGTGAATCAATTATCTTATTAATATTCTTATAGAATAAGACAAAATATTAATTAACCAAAATATGGAAAAACTTTGCAAGTGAGTCACCTTTTTTTGTTTAAGCAAGGATAACACTTATAACACTTATAACATACCAGGAATTATGCTAAGCGCTATGAGAATACAAAGTTTCATCAGATTCTGACCTTAAAGTACTTATTGTCTAACGGGAAGACAGGATGGTGTCAAAAAGAACAAGAAAGAAGAAAGCAAGAAGTTACAAGAGTAGTAAAAAAGACAATGCATTGAGAGATCAAAGGAAGGAAATGACTTCATGGAGGGGTAGCTTGACCCGGCTGGGATGGACTGAGAAGTCTGGGATTAGGTATTCCAGTGGAAGGGAGCAAAATCAATAAGGATTAGCAAGTGATCCTTCATGTGAAGTATGTTAACCATACGTGAACCCAGACAACACTAACTAAATCCCTGCCTAACTACACTCCTACCCCAAAACCAAAACAAAGTAAAAAAAACCCATTTCATCAAGGTAATATGTGACATTTTAAAAACAATGTCATTATAATTTTTTTAAAATTTCAAAATATGTTTAAACCAATTAAACAGTACTTAAAACAAGCTTGTTAGGAAACATCTATATGTTTAGTAAACTATACTGTTAAATAAGTATTTTAAAAATAAAATGATTGTGTTGATATTCATGTACAACTAAACAGATAAGAATAAGAGGGAAATTAAAACATTTGATACCACTATTCCTACCCCGCCATTTAATTCTGGAGTAGGAATGGTGTTTTAATAGGAAGGAATGTTACCACAATCAGAAAAAAGAAAACACAAAGGACATAGTGGAAGTATTTATAACTGAATTAGTATGTATGTATTTACAAGGGAATTAAAAAGGAGAACACAGCCTCTTGTAACTTACCAACATAAAATGAGCAGTTGGAATGCAATAAACTTTCAGTCCATAAGCGACAAAGTTCACTTTCAGTCAGAGCTTCAACTCCATAACAAGCTTGATACTCCACTTTTGGTAGCACATAAACTGGAAATTGCTGCAATGCAAGGTTATACTTTTATAAAGCTCCACTAATTTACTATTAACAGCAAATACGCTGGACTATACAGTTTTACTACCTTCAAAATGCTTTCGGGTAATCTCATTTCCTCCTTTCAAATACAGCAGGATTCAGACAGAAAGACAGACAGAATCTCTGGTAGATGCGGGCAAGAGGTGGGTGGACAACAGATCTCGAACCAACAGCCCCCCCACCTCCAACCAGAACCAACATATCTCCCCACACATGCATATAGTTTATTTCTATCAGGAAATGTGACTGACAGCAGAATCCTTGAACAGAGCCTACGATACACAATTGTCCAAAGGTTCAAAGCTAGATGCTGGGAAGCAATGACTATAATATATACTAATAATTCTCAAGAGGATAAAAAAGGTAAGAATTTTTTGCCCCTTTAAAGCATTAGTCACATTGTCTCAGGCTCAAATACTCTGAGCAGTTTGTTTTCATTCTATAAATGTATGAGCATTAATACCTAAATTAACACCCAGGAATGTTATCTTCATTAATACAAAGGCTTTATTCCAGACACTAAGTATCCGGCAAATTATCCATTTAGGGTTTATTGGTCAGGACATTAAATAGATTAAGTAAAATGACTGTACCTACTACTTGTCTAAAGCAGGATATGTAAGGAAATATACACTGTGAAATAATATGTTAGTCATGTTCACAGTGCTCGTGTCATCTCATTTCTGTCAAAGAAAATTCTACTCTTAACAGTAATCTCTTCATTTCCGGCTGCAGGAGAAAGATATGGTATAAGGAACTTACTCAAAGTGATATGGCTAGTTAGTACTTTTGAAATTATGCTAAGCTGTCACCATTTATATACTTGAAAATATTTCATAAATGTTTCAGAACTCGTGATTTTCATAAAGCGGCAAATTTAGTGTACTTGGCACATGGTGGTGGTAGGACCAATTCAAATCCAGTGAAATTTCTGTTAACAGTAAGTTTGGTTCATATGATTCCCTGTGAATGTTTTAAAACTCTAAAGCAGTCTCTCTTAAATTTCAATGTGCATATGAATGAATAACCTGGTGACCTCATTAAAATGCAGAATCTGAGGTGAAGATCAAGGTTTTGCATTTTTAACAAGCTGTTGTTCCAGGGGCCAAACTTGGAGTAGCAAGGCCCCTACCGTGTCTTCTCAATTAAAAAAAGAAAAATTAAATTATGATTAAGATAATTTTATTCGCTAAAAGCATTTTATTGTACAATAATTCTTTAGCAACTGGTAGCCTGCATTTACAGCTGTTTATAGTTGCAAATAGAAGCTAGAGATAAAGGAAGGCCCAAAGGGTTAAGAAACTTGCTTGAGGACACACAGCAAGTTTATAGCAGACTTAGGAAAAGACTAAATGATAAAGAAGATTCTCTTTTTGGATCATGAATAAAGTTATTTCTAGATTTTTTTAATTAAAAAATACTACTATTTCTGAAAACAAAATACTTCGGGGGATTTTCTTTGATAATACTGCTATATCTATAAAACTAAGTTCTCAATCTGGTTTTAATTTCTCTATGTATTCTACTGCCATCTCCAGGAAGTCAAGGGAAAGAAAAATCTGAATATTTTATCTTAGTATGCCAAAATTAAAGTGAAATTTTAAGTACAAAGTTTTCAAACTATAAATATTAAATTTACTATTTCCTTTCTCCCTTGATTGGTAGCTCCTGTTCTCCCCAAGTGAAAGCTTTTCTTGATTCTCTGTCCTCCAATTTTTCACACAAATCTTTTAACTTTTACATACATTCCTAAATAGGTATTTCCTAGCTAGTATCCTGTCACTGACCCCATTAGGTACAGTCTATTCTTTCCTAATAGTCAAGCACCTTCAGGTTCATGTTTCTGCCCTAGAATGCCAATAGAAACTGTAAAATAACTGGATCTAAATTTTTGAATCACTTTAGAATACAGCTCTTAGGAAATTTAGTTAATCGAGACAGACAATAACAGATAATATCAAATCACTTAAAGTTACTTGGTCTGGATTTCATAATTATGTGTGGAACTCAGTAAGCTCCAGCTGCATCTTGTGGTCCACATTAGCCTGCTTGCCTCCATTCTATCATGTGAGACTGGCTGCTGTTTTAGGTTCTCCTCTGACACGCAGCTCTTATTAAGCAGAGTTTTGATGAGAAGGAAAAATGATATTGGAAACTAAAATCTCAACTATGATAACACATAATTGAAGAACCAAAGAAAAATAAAGGAGAGATGAGTTTCTTGGACGTCAGAGGTTGAAGAGACTTCTAAGTATTTTAAAGCTTTATCTAAATAGTTGGTTTCTAAGTAGGAAATATTAATGAGGATGCATTCTCATTTAATTAGAGTTTAAACAGTACCACTTTAAAATTTCTCAAACTAGTGCCTCAACTTCCCTTAATTTCCCTTTCTTAACAACACCCTCCTTTCCTCACCTCTCAATTTTTCTCACTTATTCAATACCTATTTATTGAGCTTCTATGGTACAAAACATTTGGGAGAAACAATAAATGAAAAGGACATGATGCCAAGGGGAATATATTCTACTAAGGCATTTAAATGACCAGTACTAAACTATTACATATAATGATAGGTGCACTATGATAAGCATTCATTGAAAATTTTACTCTGGGTTTGACACAATCAGAAATATAAGGCTCCAATTTAGATATTCTTTGGTGCTTAACTGTTTTGATATATCTTGATGAAGACTGAATTCTCTCCTATAAGGCAATGTCTTGACATTTACAAATTTTGCTTTAGTCAAGTGAATGACAATGGCCTTAACAGACTGTCTCAAGAATTAAATCAGTATCCAAAATATCCCTATGCTATTCTTCCTTAAGAGATACTGGCCATCAGGGCCGGCCTGGTGCCGCAGCAGTTAAGTTTGCACATTCCGCTTCAACGGTGCAGGGTTCTCTGGTTCGGATCCCGGGTGTGGACACGGCACCACTTGGCAAGCCATGCTGTGGTAGGTGTCTCACATATAAAGTGGAGGAAGATGGGCATGGATGTTAGCTAAGGGCCAGTCTTCCTCAGCGAAAAGAGGAGGGCTGGCAGCAGCTAGCTCAGGACTAATCTTCCTCAAGAGGAAAAAAAAAAAAAGATACTGGCCATCAATAATTTCTAAATGCTGTAAACTGGCAGATCAATACAAAGTCACATGGACCCACAGGGTAGAAAGTGAAAGAAATGAGTTAGCCACTAAATAAATGAGAGAGATAGCAAGTAAGAATTAAAGAAAGAAAACCTTGAAAATACAATCCATAGCACTTGACACTACATGTATTCAAGAGGTTCATGCTATGGCCATTCAATCAATCCCAGTTAAATATAGATGAGGAAGGAAAAAATCAGCAAATAAAGTAAAATCTTTTAATACAGAAAATATTAGTATTTATTTAGGAGGAGACCAATATCAAAGCTATAGTATTTTGTCACTCCTTGACTTTCTGTTATAAAAAACACTCCCCCATACATTTAATTCAAAGCCATTTGGTTTCCAATATTTCAAGTCTAAAGCAGTGATGAAAACCAAATTATGAGAATTAAGAATTTAGTAACTTATTCACAATCTTCCTTCTATTTAACAAAGGATAAAAGTATCATTAAGCAAAAGATCCATCAAGACCATTGGATTCTGGTGGACCAAGCATATATCCTAGATCCTGAGGGGTTAGACTTAAGAGTTTTGTCATGAGAGACCCTCACACTGCTGTTATTAGCAGTTTAGAAATGTTGGCACTTCTTTTTCTTTTTCTTTCAGTTACTTCTAACATGATAAGTAGTAGTCAGGGGCTTGATCCACAAGGGTCAATGCTGGAACATTCTTGAGTCTTCTGATCCCTGGCCCAAAGCACACTGATATTCTAAAGTGGTCACTGAAGATTCTTATTGGGTGGTAGGTTAGACAGGAAGAGACAGAGACACCAAACTGAGAGGAAAAAAAAGTGTACCATGACAAATGTACACAACAGAAAAAATCCTCTGAAGAAAAAGTCAGAGACTTCATTAGTTCCTATATAATCAATTATAATATAGAAGCTGCTCTTTATTTAGCAGAATTCAGTGGTCACACACACTAATCAAACTAATCTGAAAGAGAACTTCAAACATCGAATATGGCAAACCATTGAAAGAACCAATTACAGTAGTCCCCCCTTATTCAGGGGGATACGTTCCAAAACCCCCAGCAGATGCCTGAAACTGCGGATAGTACCAAATACCCTGTATACTAGGTTTTTTCCTGTACATACATACTTACCTATGATAAAGTTTAATTTACAAATTAGGCACAGTAAGAGATTAACAATAACTAATAATAAAATAGAACAATTATAACAATATACTGCAATAAAAGTTACCGTAGATCTTAGCAATCTCAGCATTTGATTTTTTTCTTTTCTTATTAAGTTGAGAACTTTCACCTTTTCACTTAAAGGAAGCACTTTACAGCTTCTCTTTGGCATATCCCAATTGCCAACATCACTACTCCTGTGCTTTGGGGCCATTAGTGAGTAAAATAAGGGTTACTTGAACATACACACTGCAGTACTTTGACAATCAATCTGATAACCAAGGTGGCTACTAAGTGACTAATGAGCAAGTAGTGTATGTAAAGGGATATGCTAAACAAAGGGATGAGTCACATCCCAGGCAGGGTGGAATGACATTTCATCCCACCACTCAGAACAATGCACAATTTAAAACTTATGAATTGTTTATTTCTGGAACTTTCCATTTAATATTTTTAGATCATGGTTGACCGTGGGTAACTGAAACCTCAGAAAGCGAAATGGTAGATAAGGGGGAATTAATGTACTCAAATTGTAGCAAAAACTTTTTTAACTGAGAAAAGTATATCAAAGCCCAAAAGAAACAACAGGGAAAAAAGGGAAAAAAGAAAGGGAGACATCTGGTTGTTTAACAACTCTGGGGAGACTCCTCAAATGTGTGTGAAAGCCCACCTTTCATAACTTGGACTTCTAAAATGAGTCAAGATGATCCCCAAGGTAAGCGTGAAAGGGGCAAATATGTCACAATGGAAATCCAAATTCACACAGAGAGCAGGAACATATGTGCCAGGTCAAATTTTCAAAAAGTTTGTATATTCCATGGGAGAATGTTATCAGCATTCATGAGTATTATATTTAACCAAACACTTTCCCTTATTAAAAGTGTTGTCGGTATTTTATTTAAAAAAACCCTCAACCTGGAAAAACTATGATAGGAGTGATCAACAATTTAAAATTACATTTCATAACTATGGCATATTAAATATTTGCTGATTATCTACTTATTCTACCACATCCTAACTCCCCAGGTAACAACTTACTCTTCTGATTTTCTTCCGTTTTTTAGAACGCGGTCTGGTCTCTATCCTCTGGACACTGCATCGCACAAGTAACAACAGGTCTTGCAGGCTAAATAACTTGTAAACAAAATTTCCTTCCTGAGGAGCTATATATTCTGATGTATCTTCAACATAGTCCTGAAGTTCATATGGCAATCCTTTAAAAATAATTACATTTCTCATTTTTATTTTAAAATACATTGGCCCTTTATGCATCCTAATCCAAGATAAAACAATTCAATTACCTATTTTTAAACTTCTACAACTTTAACTTTCTACTTCCTCCAAGTTGACCATCACACTATTACCATTTCTGTTTATTTCTACTGGAACTGCAGCAAGAGCTGAAATCAAAGCTCTAATGTTCTCTTCCTTTTAACTCCTACCTTCACTAACCCTAGGCAAAGCATAAATTAGTGAGACAACATATGAAGTGAGAAGAAAAGAGTTTGAAAAAATAATGTTATTCCTAATCTAGAGAGAACTGAGGTGCAGCTTTATATGTTTCACAAAATGAAAAAGCATAAAATTGCAGTCCAACGCCAAGAAAAAAACTTCAGATTAAGAAATGTTTAACTATGTTTGGTCCCCTTCCCCTTCCTCAGTTCAGTGAAGCACATCACCTACAGCTTAGCAGCCACTGTACATGTTGGATACACACAGGCAACATAGGTTATAAATCTCCATATAACTTTGGGTGCGCATTTAGAGAGATGGTTTTGGAAGCTGAAATACTGATCTGTAGATTGAAAAATGACACATCAATGACTATTTAAGATTATAAAACAGATTATAATAATGAGAAAGTGAGGTAATGAAGGAGAAAAACCTAAGGATAAGGAATCGGCAAAACAGTTAATATATCAAGTTCTTCGTAAATATTTACTTACGTCCTTTTGGCTTCTGAAACGCAGAAGGCCATACAGATTTTGGCCAACCAGAGGCATCTGAAGGAGCAGAGGGTGGCTCGGAAACAGGAGGGTGTTTAGAATTTTCTAAATTCATTAAGGGCAATTCAGGTATTTTTCTGGAAATTGGCTTTAAGAGTTCATCCTGCATTTTTAAAATTTCTCCAACTGGATCAAATTTTTTATATACTCGTTTGATAGGTTTTTTTAAAACACACGACTCTTCAGGACTACAAGTAGTATTAGTCTGGTTTCCTACAGAAGCCTGTCCTGAGGAAGAATTTGGGCTAGCGGGTTTAGAACTTAAATTAGAACCCACATTGGCTGTTTTTCCACTACTATTACTTTGACACTCTGTATCAATGATTAAACAGTCTTCATCTGTATCACTATCGCAAAGAACTTCATCTTCAGTTCTAGCTGCTTCTGACGTCACGGTCTTTTCCTTTGAATTGTCTGTGTTCTCTAGAGCACTCAGGCTTTCATTGGCATACATCACATCAACAGCCATATCACTTTGATTAGAGGTTTCGATGTCTGTGGAACTTTCTAACCGTAAGTCATCTGGCATTTTCAAGTCACTATCTTGCATCAAAGACTTGTCAGAATTTGATACATTTTCTCCACATGGTACAAATCCCTGATCGTCTTTATTTTTGTACTCTTCAGGCCCGCTATCCATACCAGTCACCAGCTGTTTCTCCTTCTGCAACTGTTCCATCAGAATCTGAGATAAACTTCTAGAATGAGCCGAAATGTCTGGTGCATTTGATGCCACAGAGGTGGCTGCTGTGCTGGGGGCTGTGGGAGTATCTATCTTGTTGGCTACTGTGGAAGTGCTTGCTGGACTTGGTGACTTCGATGGTTTCGTGGTGGTTACTCCAAAAGTTTCAAGTTCTGTAACATCATCATCAAAATCCAGATCCAAATTTTCAAGGGTCTCAATTTTTCGGCACTCATTAACTTCATAAGACATCTTAAGAAAATATATTAGTAAACTATTAGAAAAAATTGCAAGCCACCCCTCATCTATCTCTTAATGTCACTACGCCTCACATACATGTTCTTTAAAAGTAGAAAGAAAAGTGTAACGACTCTGAAAGGTTATTGCCTAAGATGATAATAAACTACTAGCAACTAATTTATTTAACCTTACCTTCCCACTGAAACACTGAAGAAACACAGACAAATTTGCCAACTTGTAACAGCATGTGAAATGGAGAATATTTGTGAACTATCACATCCCAAGAGGAATTTCCACTCATCAAAAAACAGGACCATAAAGAAGTATTGGGCCAGACAAAAAGGCAGTGGATTTTCCATACCCACTGCACACACTCTTGCAAAGACACCCGAACTGAGCTGACGAGGGGGAAAGCCCCTTTGGCACTGAGAGGAAGCTGCTTTCTAAAGCAGTCGGGGAAGTGTCGCCAGGCTCTGGTGTAGCCCTAACATCAATCGGTGACTTATTTTCTACATCTACTTAGGGAAATCAACTCTCAGTAAAATGAGGAGAAATGGACAGGAGTGGTTTTATTGTATTCTGGGACACGAAGCCGTTGAGGTTGTAGTTCTTCATGTACTGTTTTGGTAACGGAAGAACTCCAGACAGCTTTAATTTATTCAGGAATAAACTGTCCTCTCCCCAAGCAGCAGCAGACCTCTTCAATCTGGCAGAGCACTGAGATAAATCTGGTTGTGGGCTGTACAGACCCACTAGGTCTTACAGGTTAGGATTGAGAAAGAAATATTCTGACAGCAATCAGGTAGTGAGTAAGAAAGATCAACCTGTGTAAGTTATCTAAACTCTCTAAACCTCAATTTCCTCATCTCTAAAACAGTGATAATAAGGTCATCTTCTTGGATTTGTTCTAAGGATTAAATAAGAAATCACATATAGAAAGTTTCTTGGCATAGTCCCTGGCATATAGTTAAGCAGCTTCTCAGTAATGGTAGCTCTTACTAAAATAAGACTACCAGATTTAGCGAAAAAATAAAACTGAACTATATGCTGTTTACATGAGGCATTCTTACACAAAAAGGTTAAAACCAAAACCATGGGGGGCCGGCCCAGTGGCATAGTGGTTAAGTTATTGTGCTCTGCTTTGGTGACCCGGGGTTCATGGGTTCAGATCCCCAATGCAGACCTACACATCTCTCATCAAGCCATGCTGTGGCGGTGTCCCACAAACAAAACAGAGGAAGATGGGCACAGATGTTAGTTCAGGGCCAATCTTCCTCACCAAAAAAAAAAAAGAGAGAGAGAGAGAGACCTGACATCGAGAAACAGAGAGAGAAGGAATAGCAACATTAAGTGTTAGAACAAAGCAGAATTCAACACAAAAAGCAACAGATAGAAAAGGGAATCCAATGTTGAAAAAAGATGAAATCCATGATGAACAGATAATGAATTGTGACATGCCAAATAACAACATCAAAACAGTGGTCAAAATTGAAAAACAAAAGGAAAATTTTACAGAAACATAATTGCATTCCAAGATCTGGAATGATCTTGTTCAACAATACACTGTCTCTAAGTAAAAATAAACAGGGATATAGAAAGTATGAATAATATTTAAATGATTGAAATAAATATATATGAATGACTGAAAACATACATATAGACTACAAAGATATACCTTTTCCCTCCCAAGAATCCAAGGGGCATTTCCAAAGACGGACTATAAATTAATATACAAAGATAACATCAATATAGCACAAAGCAGAATCTGCTAAGGTCTTACTCTCTGTTTAGAAGGAAATAAAATTAGAAATCATTAAGAAAAATGCAAATAAACAACAATAAACCCAAGGACTTAGAAATTAAAAACCACTTCAAATTGTTAGATAAAAGAAGAAATTAAAGTAATTATAGAATACTTACAAAGCAACAAAAATTAGAACACTAGACATTAAAAATAAGAAGTATAATTCATAGCCTTTTCAAGAAATAGGAAAACATAATCATAAAAAAATGAAGAAATTTAATAAATGCAAAACCCAAAACTAAGGAATTGAAAAACAATGCTCTCACCCCCAAAAGAACAAATTCAAAATTAAAAATATCATTTATCGGTAAATACTTTATAGCTGTAAAAGGATTCTTCTATAAAATATATCATTAGTTACATCAATAAAAATTAATAATTCCTTAATGCCATACCTAATCAGTGTAAAAATTTCCCAGTCTGAAAAATGTCTTTTTACAATTGTTTATTAGAATCAGGATCCAACCAAGATTCCTACACTGCATTTGGTTGACATGTCTTTCAATTTTGTTTAATTTGCTAAAGACTTTCCCCCTTACCTCTGCCAACTTCTACATCCACCAGATAATTGTAGAAGAAACCGGATTAGTTATCCTGTAAAAATCTCCACATTCTGGATTTTAACTTCTGCATCCCTAAGATGTCATTTAACACATTCTCTATCCCCTGAATCTCCGGCCAATGGGAAACCCTTCACATTGGTTCTGGTATCTTTTTGATACAATTCCAATATTATTATAGGGTTTTTACTTCTTTGATTTGCATTTGTGTCTCTCATGCTAAAATTCTTGGTTCCTAATATAATTACTTATTTGCTTTATCCTATTATCTAATGCATTCAAAATAACAATAGCAAAATCATTACTAACAATATGGTTACTAATGCAGTTTAAGATTTTCTGGCAGTTCTTTTTGAACTTAGGATATAAATCTTTAGTGATGTACAAATTTCTAAGTTTCTAATCATTCAAATAATAATTCTTTGAGTGGCTAAACCACTAACTTGATATACACAGGATGCATTTGTTTCATTTCAGCTTTGATTTGGCTTTTATAATATTTTTTAAATGTTTTATACACATGTAAAACATTTATATGGTTCAAAACTATAAAGTACATCCAGAGAAATCTAGTTGACATCGCTGCCTCCTCCAATTCATTCCATCCCTCCCCCGCAGTTAACCAGTTTCATTAATTTCAGGTTTATTCTTCATTGTGTGGGGTATTTTCTTTTTAAATATGAACAAATACGTGTACGTATGTGTATGTTTGTATTTTCCCCTTCCATAAATAAAAAATTAGCATATTACACAAAATGTTCTCTTCCTTGCCTTTTTCGCTTAACAATATATCTTGGATATTACTGGGCAGTTGCATATCTAGAATTCCCTCATTCCTTTTAAAAGCTGCACAGTATGCTATTGAGGATATACAGTTTATTTAATCAATACCCTGTTAGGGACATGTGGATTGTTTCCAATCTTCTGCTACTACAAATAGAGCTGCAATGAATACCTTGGACATACATTTTGTTCTCTTCCTAACATACTTCTGAGCTACATTTCTAGACGTGAGATTTCTAGGGCAAAGGATGAGCACATTAGTTTTCATCTGTTTTATGGGCACATCTTTCTTCACTTGACTATAGAAATGTTATAGCAATTATCTCCTTTTCTTCTAATATCTTTGTAAGAGCTTCCATCAATCTGCTTCTGTTGCTCATGTTTAAATGACATGGGTTTTCCTGCTCCTGTGGAAGGATAATCCTGTGTGTGGGCACGCCAGGGCAGCTTTTTAGCTTCATGGCTCTCAGCTCACGCTTCATTGGTACCACAAAGTATGCATGGATGGAGGCATGTATGTGTGTGCATATAAAATCTTTAGTACATTCTGAGATCTGCTTCCTCTATTCCCCCTCTCTCACAAGTATCTGAAAACTTGTCTTTTCTTTACCTTTCATGTCCTTGTTCTGCTCAATATGGACTCTACCACCAGTGATTTTTCCTGAGTGAAGGCTTTTGCCTTGAAAGGGATTTTGGCTGGTTAGTTTCTAGAGTTCTTAGGGCCCGGTCATCTCAGAACTCTCTCAAGTTCCCTGCACTCACCTACAAATTAAAGCCTATCCACATTATTTTCACTTTTGTTACTCCTGGTTCCTTCTTGCATCTTTCACCATCCTCTTTCTCTCTGGGATTATTTTCCTTGTGCCTGAAGAACACCCACGAGAGATGGTCTGCTGGCAGCAAACTCAGTTTTTATCTGAAAACATCTTTATTTAATTTTTTGGTATCTAAGGATATTTTCACTGGTTAGAGAATTTTAGTAAGAGGTTATTTTCTCTCAGCACAATATATTGTTCCAAAGTCTTCTGGCTTCCATTGTTGTTGCTGAGAAGTTATTTGCAAATCTAACTCTCAGTTCTGTATAGGTATGTGCCTTTTGTTTCTCTGGCGGCTTTTAGTTTTTTCTTTGTCTCCAAGTATGGTTTGGTCCCATTATCTCTTTTACACCATCTTTCTAGGTGCAATTACACATATGTCAGACATTCTCACTATATCCTCTCTATCTCTTGCCCTATTCTGCATATTTCTTATCTTTTATCTCTTTGAAAAGTTTCTAGTTCCTCACTGAAACTTTCAAGCATGGCTTTAATTTCCTTGAATGTTGTATAATTAAACAGAGTTGGCTAACATTTGTGACTGATAATTCTAGGATCCATTTCTGTGAGCCAATTTCTTTGGTCATTGTTTCTGATGGTTCTCGTTCACGGTATCTAGTCTCCTCCTGTCTCTAATTAATTTTAAATGTTTTCTGGATGCTATCTTTTAAAAGTTATTTGTAGGAATAATTTGAGGCTGAAAATGACATTGTTTCTCTCAAGATTTCATTTGCTTTTGCTAAGTGCCTAGAAACACTAGCAATCCAAAAGCATCTGAATCCAAGTTCAAGACCTGAAAACTGAGGCTACAATCTCTGAGAAAGCTGATTTATTTCTGGTTCACCCCTACTCCTGGGGTGAAGCCTTACAGTGGTCTAAGTCCTTGGTGGAAAACTGAACTCTGACTTTTGTTCCCCTCCTCCTGTGATGCTGCCAAAACAACACTTCATCTGCTGTTTTCTCTTCAGAACTGGCAAATACTATCCAGGGCAAAAATGACCCTAGATAGACTTACCTCCCTGGATTCTATTCTTCTCCGGTATCTCAGTCCTGCAATTCCTATTTTGTTAGCTCTTTGATGATTCTAAGAAAGAAATTTTTATATTTTGTCCAGCGTTTTTAGTGTCATCAGTAATGGGGAAGGTCCAAATTACCTAGTCTGCCATTAGTGAAAGAAGTCTGTCACTTTTCATCCCTCTTAACCTACTTCATGTTACTTCACAGCACCTGTTACTCCCTGACATTCACCTCACAGCACTGTAAGTTTAGGTAGATTTAAAAAATATTAAAAAAGAAAACTTAAGTTGGGAGTGCTTTATGACATATACATCACAAAAATATTAAAGGCAAATGCAAACAGAGAAAAACATATAAACAAATATGAAACACAAAAAGTCAATATCCTTAAAATAGTATATACTCTCAGGTATAAATAAGAAAAACATTTTTCCATTTTATTTTCTAATTTTGTTTGCTCTCTTACTTTATTCAAGTCTCTGTTCATATTCCTGTCCTTGGAAAAGCCATCTTGATCATCAATCTAAAACAGTCTCATTTTCATCTTGTTCCCCTTAACCTTCTGTAGTTTTCTGCATAGCATTTACCACTACTTGCTTTTTTGGTACTGTTTTATTAATTATCTGTGCCCTCTGCCAGTACTGTAAGCTCCAAGAGAAAAAAGACTTTAAATTCACTGCTGTATCCTCAGTGCATAGAACAGTCTCTGCTCAATAAATATTTGTGGAATGAATGAATAAAGTTTTGCATAAAAACAGACTGTCTCACCTTAATGATCATGGAAAATATTTTAAAATACAGAAATAACAAAAGCTAGTATTTATGGAGTGCCAAGCATTGTTCTAAATGCTTTACATGTATTAACTCATTTAGTCCCAGAAAATCCCATGCGTTAGGTAAGATCATGATACTCATTTTACAGATGAGCAAACTAGACACAGCGAGATTATGTAGGTTGCCTACATCACAAAGCTACTAAGTACATTGAAAAGAATTAATAATATGGCCAAATACTTCTTGCGCCAAACTCATCTGTTCCCTTTCACACGTAAAAACTCTTGAATATGAACGAGACCAATTAAATAAAACCACCAAAAGGATTACCACCATCACTGCGTTTTTAGTATATACATAATACTAAAGACTCCACTTAGCATTTTACATATAATATCAAACTTAATCCTTATAACAGTCTTGTGAAGTAGGTTTTATCACCTTTCTTTTATAAAAAAAGGAAACTGAGGCTGAGGGAGGTTAAATTAGTTGCCTAAAGTCTAGCTCAACCTGGGATTCAATTTTAAGTTTCAACCTAAACCCTCTATTTTTATCTTCTACATCAAAAAACTTGCAATAAAACTTCATGCTTCAAAAGAATAAGTACATTCCCCTAAGAAAACAAAGACAGCATTACATACATCCATTTCAGATATATAATCTTCTGGTTTGTCCATAAATACTGCAGAGACTGGAACAGATGTGTTTTTAGACATCATGAATTTTAATGGAACTTCATGGAAGATTTGATTTCTCTCTCTCATTGTCATTTTCTTTTGGGGAAGTGGTGAATTAATATAAATTACTTTAACTGGTTTTGAACCTTAAAACAGAAACAGAAGAAAAGAGGTGATTAGTTTCTAGTAGTTATATTAAAAACAACAACAAAAACAGGATGTATGATAAAAGAATCAGTAAACAAAGAGACACAGGATAGAAAGGTGGCAGCACGTGTCTCCATATTTGCCACCCTTGAATCAGATCTTTAAAGTCCCTTGGAGATCTAAAAGCAAGAGAATCTGGCAAGAAAAATATGCTCTCTAACAACTTTTTTTAAAGGATTCTCTGCTTTCTATTGTTATACTTTCACTGTCATTATTACTCTGTTCCTATAGATTTATACTTTCAAAAAGTGATGAAATTTTTAGCATGTTTCACGAGACATAGTTTTTCATTTACGATAATTATGTTGTTAACATAATATTAATTCTGGAAAATATGAAAAAATTGTTAAATATGAACCAAAATAGAAGGGTAATAATCTTTCATACAAAGGAATTTATGTGCAAATATTGATTTTACTGTTCAAAGAGAGACTATGCTATGCTTATAAGTATATACCTATTTTAATTCTGAATTCCAATAACAGACAAGTAAGTAAGTCCTGGAAACTCAGCCATCTGAGGTTCTCTAGTACTGCATTCTTTTCATTTCAATAAAAGACAGAAGCGCCTTATCATTTCACGTATTTTTGGCCACCCTAAACCACAGTTGCTTCTCTACCTACCTCTCACCCCTCAACATCACTATACATTCTGTAGATCTAATAGCTCAATTACAATGATCAATTCTATAGTAGCACGGCATATCTAAAAAGTTCTACTGAATATAAATGTCAAATTTATATCCTCTTTAAACCAAAACTTAGATTTTTGTATCTGACAAATGACCACCTATGTTTAGATGGCTGAAAGGGAGCTGTTCCAACTCTTTTGAGAGCATTATTTGACATGGCATATCACAAACCTGCAACAGGTATGAGTTGAATACACAATGGAATTTCCCACTGTTCCTTGTAGTTTGGTCCATGATTATTTAATAAGGTAAATAACGATTGACTAGTTAGAGCTATCTGAGGGTGATATCTTGAAACAAGCTTCTCTGCATTTGGATCTTTACTAATATCCTGAAAAACAACATATAACTTGTTACTTGATTATATTTATTGGCAGTTTCTTTGATAAAGTAATGAAAAGAAGGGAGAGATTCAGCGAGGGGACTTTAGAACAATTAGGTTATCTGGACCCTTGGAGGTACAGAAGATTACTTGGAAGATCCAAAACCACCTTTCTACTTACATAATGCATAGCTGCAGCTGTTTGTTCTGCTGTTTCAGTGGCAGATATGTTATCTTTTGAGAGCTGCAACTTTGCAGGCATTGATGGAAATACTGTTTTCACATACTTTACACTGCCCTAAATAAGAAAAAAATGAATCTTTTATTGGAAAAATCTTGATATATTTTCCCTGTAAGAAAAGTATCCTTTCATTATATGAAACTTTTAACTTAAAATTCATTCTACTAAATGTAAATATCAAATTTAGAGCTGCCTTAAATCAAGACTTTCATGTTTTGGCCTGCCAATCACCATACAGATTTTTTTTTAAGAGGGTCCAAGACAAGAGTGTCATGGAATTTTCTCTGCACTTTAAATTCTAACTCCTCATTTTATGAGGTACAAATCCTAACACGGTATAGCAGAAACTTTAAAATATCCTCTCTACACACACTTCAAATACGATTCTGAGTAAAATCACTTAAAAGAAAAAGGGCTTCCTGCTTATATTCAGGAACATTAAGAAAGATGGGAACTAAGAAAAGAAAATCAAGAAATAAAGTTGGGGGGCTGGCCCTGTGGCTGAGTGGTTAAGTTCGTGCGCTCCAGTGCAGGCGGCCCAGTGTTTCGTTGGTTTGGATCCTGGGCGCGGACATGGCACTGCTCATCAAACCACGCTGAGGCAGCGTCCCACATGCCACAACTAGAAGGACCCACAACGAAGAATACACAACTATGTACCAGGGGGCTTTGGGGAAAAAAAGGAAAAAATAAAATCTAAAAAAAAAAAAAAAGAAAGAAGGAAAGTTGGTACAGTCACACGTTGCTTAATAACAGGGATACATTCCGAGAAATGCGTCGTTAGGTGACTTCGTTGTTGTGCAAACATCATAGAGTGTATTACACAAACCTAGATAGCATAGCCTACTACACACCTATGCCATACAGTACTAATCTTATGGGACCACCATCATATATGGGATCCATCATTGACCGAAATGTCATTATATGGCGCAAGATTGCAGTGACATTTTAAAAAAATATCAAGTATTGGTATCCATTAAATAAAAAGAAAGGGGCATATTTGTACTTCATAGTTTAAAAGTTATATCCCCTTATTGTCCAAAATTGAAACATAAATACTGCCTATGTGAAATATAAATGATATTTCAGACAAAAATAAGCTTATACTTTCATATGGTAAACTTTACCAAGGCAAGAAGAGTTTTTTCTAACTTTAATCCCATCTCTATCCTGAACGGGAAGAATCCCATTAAGCTGGTGACTTCATGGAGAGTATAGAATTCTGGATACTTTTTCACTTGTTCAACACAAGCTCTTAAGATTTGCTAGGAAATAAAAAATTAAAAGAGAAATTAATCTGTATCATACTTTTCTAGTAATGCAACAAAAACAATTTAGTTACATGTGATTAATAATTATTCATTTCAAACATTAGCCTCATTTCATTAATCAAAATTTTAACAATCCAGGTATATTGTATATTCCTTAATTGATTTAATCTTTTCTTTTTCAAAACAATTCTTTTAACCTAATTTCTTAAAATATTGATATTTACTTATACTAAAATTAGCAATCGGATTAAAATTTAAAATTAAATAGACAAGACGTATCATATTTTCTATGCTATTTAAGAAACTGTCGAAGAAATAAAGCCACATGAAAATTTCAGTACACTTGACTGCAAAAAAAGCAGTTACATGAATGATTAGAAATAAATAAGTTTAATATCCTAAAAAGATTCCCAAGTAACAATGAATTAACAAAGTAGTTATCTTACAGGTTCTTCTAATCTAAAATCTAAAAAATAAATGAGAATGTTATAAATAATTCAAATGATGGAGTATTTAGCATTTTCTTCTCTCCAAACTGTTTTCAAAATATTAATGACTTCCCAGGAAATATAATCAGGAAGGAAATAAAATTCATAGCTTTACTCAAGCAGAACACATGCCACTTGTGATAACATGTAAACAACTCAAAGAAGCACAGCAGTTTCGGGTGGGGGGTTATAACTAACACACACATACACTATCTTCTAAGATACGCATTTTTTCTTCTGTCAATGAAGTCTAATATGAAGCCTTTCGAATATATTTTACATTACAAAAGCTGTTAGCAATAAGCATATCTTTATAATCTATCTCTATCCTCTTCCCCTTCTGACATTTATAAGATGCGTCGTTATAGATCAATAACCACTCCAACATATCTTTTCATTCATAGTTTCAAATCCTCTTCTTTCATCCCTACTTCCCACTATCTTCCACATTCTTGCCCTCCATCCACGCTTTTCAGTACTGATCTTGATATTTAATTCAGGATATTATTTGCAACTAAGGCAGATGTGGGTCAACATGGAAAAGCTCTGTTTTTAAAAACCCCAGTCAACTGAAAACTCAGATTTGCACAATATTTTTGCTCCTCATTTACGATATTAGTTAACCTTCACCCGCAACATTCTCGTCTCGTGGTAGTCATTATTAAGACTGAACATGCAAAGTGAAGCAATCTATAAGAACTATGTGACATAGAGACTCGTCTGGTTAGATATTTATTGGCACACGTGTCTTGGTAAAATTCTGCTGAATGTTCCAGTGCTTTTAACTGAGTTTCACTTAGTTCAGCAATTACAGCAAGAGAAAGAATCACAGGAAAATCTAACACAGTTTTACACTTATACCAGATACGTTATGTATTATTAAAGGTATTTCACAACTGGTAGGTATTAAGCAACTAAAGGATCATTATTTGATGTACTTAATAAAAAAGGTTTTTAACCAGTAATTTATTTGTCTTTGAAAAACAGCTGAGTAAACAACAAAGGTTAAGTGATTCAGGCTGTTCCCCATCACTCATCCCCCAAATGTTGTTTAACACTCAAAATATCTTGAAATTTAAATCACTATACTCCCTAAACTTTATTTTGTGCCAGAAAGGAAAAATATGGTATCATACATGTTTGAAATCTAAAAATGTAACAGATACTACTTCTGGCAGTATGGTAGAGTAGGTACCTTGAAGACCAAACCTATCCAAATAATACTAGATCCTGGATAAATTACAACTAACAATTTTTATGCATTGCTGAACTTAGTAAAAAGCAAGGAGAATCTCCAAGGACCATAAACAAACACATAAACCCTAACACCTAGAGCGGGGAGGAATAGAAGCAGTGAACAGTAAGAAAACACATGAAAGACGAGGTGGCTTGAAGGCAAATGCCTCAACCAGTTCTAAGATCAGGGAGGGAGCTGAACATGAGAATCCTACATTTAAGCCTTGAAAAGCAGAGATTTGAATACGTGTTTGTACATCTATGTTCATAGCAGCACCATTTACAACAGCCAAAAGGTAGAAGCAACGCAAGTGTCCACCAACGGATGGACGGATAAACAAAACGTCCATATACATACAATGGAATATTTATTCAGCCTTAAAAAAGAAATTCAGACACATGCTACAACATGAATGAATCTTGAAGACATTATGCTAAGTAAAATAAACCAGTCACAAAAAGATAAACACTATATGACTGTACTTAAATGAGGGTCCCTAGAGTAGACAAATTCAGAGACAGAAAACAGAATGGTTGCCATGAGCTGGGAGGAGGGAGGAATTGGGAGTTACTGTTTAATGGGTGTGATGCAATAAGAAACATATATTTGGTCTTTGTCCCTGGCTCTTGACACACAGCTCCTAAAACCTTCCGTATCTTGAGGGATAAGTGTCTTTTGTATGTTAATGAGATGACTGGTGGCCCCTAGATAGCTTAATGATGGGGGATGGTTGCCAGAAAGACCAAGGCATGATTACAAGGTTAGAACTTCTAGTCCTACTCCCCCACCTCTGGGGAGGGGAGAGGAGCTGGAGATGGAGTTAATCACCAAGATACAATGCTTTAATCAACCATGCCTAAGAAAAGAAATCTTCATACAAACCCCTAAACAACAGAGTTCAGAGAGATTCTGGGTCGTTGAACACATGGAGGTGCAAGGGTGCTGTGCCTGGAGACGGCATGGAAGCTCTGTGCCCCTTCTCCCATACCTTGTCCTATGCATCTCTCTCATTTGGCTGTTCCTGAGTTGTACCCTTTCTAATAAACTGGAAATAGTAAGTAAAGCACTTTCCTGATTTTTGCAAGCTGTTCTGGCAAATTATTGAACCAGAGGAGAGAGTTACAGGAACCCTAGGCCCACTGCCTGGAGAGTTGGCGAACTGGTTGGTGTAGGGGAGAAAAACCCCATATATTTGGTGTCAGAAGTGTTGTAAGTAGAAACAGTTCAGAAATGGGTACAGAGTCTCAGTTTTGCAGGATGAGAAGATTTATGGAGATTGGGTGCACAACAACATGAATGTACTTAATACCAACAAAATACACACTTAAAAATGGTCAAGATGGTAAATTTTATATTATGTGTATTTTAGCACAATTAAAAATAAATTTTAAAACAAGGGAAGGAAATTCTGACACGCTACAACATGGTTGAACCTTGAAGACATTTTGGTAAGCGAAATAAGCCAATCACAAAAGGACAACTATTGTATGACTCCACTTATATGAGGTACCTACAGAAGTCAAAATTCATGGAGAGAAAAAGTAGAATGGTGGTTGCCAGAGACTAGGGGGAGGAGGGAATGAGTTATTATTTAACGAGTACTGAGGTTCAGTTTGGGAAGATGAGAAAATTCTGTACATGGATGGTGGAAATACATTCACAAACAACTTTGTGAATGTATCTAATGCCATTGCACTTTCCTTAAAAATGGTTAACATGGTAAACTTTATGTTACATACATTTTACCACAATAAAAAAAAAAGAGAGAGGGGCTAGCCCAGTGGCTTAGTGGTTAAGTTCATGTGCTCCACTTTGGCAGCCCAGGATTTGCAGGTTTGGATCCCAGGTGCAGATTTACAGAACTCTCAACAAGCCATGCTGTGGCAGCGTCCCACTTACAAAATAGAGGAAGACTGGCATAGATGTTAGCTCAGGGCTGATCTTCCTCACCAAAAAAAAAAAAAAGAAAGAGAGAAATGGAAGACAGACTGAGGTCTAACTTACGAAATCTGGGAATCCTAAAGAGATAGAGTTGAGAAAACGAAGGAGAAGCAATAACTGAAAACAACTGAGAATTTTCCAGAACTGATGAAGGATATGAATCTACAGATACAAGAAACACAAGAACCAAGTAGAATTTCTTTAAAAAAAGAAAAAAAAAAACCCCACATTGTAATGAAACTGTAAAACACTAAAGAGTGGTCAGACAGAAAAGACCAATTCCCTAAAAGAAATAACAGACAACACACTTTTCAATAACAATAACACAAGCCAGAAAAAGTCAAATTATACTTTCAAACATTGAGAAATAAAACAAACTGTCAACTTAGAATTATGTATGGAATGAAGCTATTTTATTAGAATGAGAACAAAACAAAAATATTTCCAGATAAACAAAAAAGGAGATTGTTCATCACCAAGACACCTTCATCAAAGGAACATTTAGAACATAACATTTCAAGAATAATGAAGAGGATCTCAGAATGTAGATTTGAGAAGAAATGGAAAGCCAAAAAACTGTCAAAATTTGTAGATAAATGAAAACAAACATTGTCCATATAAAATAATGCAGGTAGGGTTACAAAAGAGACAGCATTAAAACAACAATATCAATCAGCAGGGATGTGATGTGAGTCAAAATTCTCCACACGGTCTCTGTAGACATACAGATTAATAAAACAGAACAGACTCAAGAAATTGACCCACATATTGATGATAAAGCAATTCAGTGAGGGAAAAAATTCATTGTAAAAATTCCAGAGTAACCACTAAGAGAACAGAAAAACAATGTATCAATTCCAAATCAATAGAGGGGAAAAAGAAAGGGGAAAAAACATCAATTCTCTCAAAAGAAGTAAAAGAAGAAAGAAGTTTAGAAAAACAGAAATTACAAACAAGTCCATATACATCAATTACCATGAACTATTAAACTTTCTAATGAAAAGATAAGAGATGGTCAGATTTCATTTAAAAAGAAAAAAAGTAATCTAGTTAAACACTATTTTAAGAGGTATTTGTAAAATACAAGTTCTATAGATTCAAAGCAATCCCAATTAAAATCCCATCTAGTTTTTTTGTAGAAATTGACAAGCTGATTCCAAAATCTTACAGGGAAATGTAAAGGACTGATAACAGCCAAAACAATTTTAAAAAAAGAACAAAGTTGCACGACTTTACTACATGGTTTCCAAACTTACCACAAGACCAGGTGGTATTAGCATAAAGACAGATATACAGACTAATGAAATAGAATAGAGTCAAGAAATTGACCCACATATCGATGGTGACAAGGCAGTCCAATGAAGGGAAAAAATAGCTTTTTCAACTTACAGTGCTAGGCAGTTTCTCAACACTGGCATGATGGACATTTGGGACCAGATAACTTTTGGTGGTAGGGGACTGTCCTGCATACTGTAGGATATTTAGCGACATTCTTGGCTCTACCAACTAGATGTCAGAAGCATTTCTTCCTCAGCTGTAAGAACCAAAAATGTCTCCAGACTTTACTAAACATCTGCTGGGAGGCAAAATCACTCTCAGTTGAGAACCACCACGCTAGCACAACTAGATATTCATATGAAAGAGAAATAAACTCTGATCTGAACCTAACATGTTGAACAAAAAATAACTTGAAATGACCATAGACATTCATGTAAAAGTTATAATCACAAAACCTCTAGATCAGGATTTCTCAACGCAAGCACTACTGACATTTTGGGCTGGATAATTCTTTGCTGTGGGGGATGTCATGTTTAGCAGCATCCCTGCCCTCTAGCCAGTAGATATCAGTAGCATTCTGCCAGTTCTGACAACCAAAAATGTTTCCAGACCTTGCTAAAGTCCCCTGAGGGAGGAGGAGCAGGGGTAAAGGAGTAAAAGTGACCCCAGATGAGAACCACTTAGGGTTGGCAAATATTTCTGTGCTAGAATACATAAAAGCACTAACCATAAAACATTTTGAAAAATTAGCTTCATTAAAATTAAAATTCTGTTGAGAGACACTAAGAAGCATGTCACAAACTGGAAGAAAACAATATATATAATGGACTTGTATTCAGAATAAAGAACTTTCAAGATTCAATAAAAATAAAAACCAATAAAATCAGCAAAAGATTTTAACAGATATTTCACAAAAGAATACATGCAAAGCCAATAAGCACACAGAAAGATGTTAACACATCACTGCTCATCAGGGAAATGTAAATGAAAACCATAATGAGACACCACTACACACCCATTAGGTTGGCTAAAATTAAAAAAGATTAATAATATTAAGTGTTAGCAAAAGCATAGAGTAACTGGAACTCTTACAACATTGTTAGTGCGAGTGTAAAATGGTACATCCACTACAAAAAACAGTTTGGCAGTTTCTAAGAAAATTTAACTACACTTGCCATATGATCTAGAAATTCCACCCCTATTTACCCAGGAAAAATGAAAATATACGTCCACAAAAAACATGTACAAGAATGTTCATAGTAACTTTATTCATAACTGCCACAAACTGAAAATAACATAAATGCCCATCAATAGCTGAACTGATAAACCAATTTTGGTACAGCCCTACAACAAAACAAAAAGGAATAAGAAGGAACACATTATAGATACTTAGATCAATGTGCATGATTCTCAAAAATCATACTGAGTGAAAGAAGCCAGACAAAAAGGAGTACATTGTATGTGATTCAATTTTTATGAAACTCTAGCAAAGGCAAATCTAATCCATGGTGACAGAAAGCATATTGGTGCTTTCCTGGGGCCACGGATGGGAAGAGGCACAGAGATCTTTTTAGTGTGATGGAAATATTCCATATCATGATTGTGGTCATGGTTACACAAGAGTAGACATTTGTCAAAATGCACTGACATGCACCTAAAATGGAGACTTAGAGGGCTGGCCCCATGGCCCAGTGGTTAAGTTCATGTGCTCCACTTTGGATCCTGGGCACGGATCTAGCACCGCTCATCAAGCCACGCTGAGGTGACATCCCACATGGCAGAACTAGGAGGACTACAATTGGAATACACAACTATGTACTGGGGGGCTTTGGGGAGAAAAAGAAGAAGAAAAAGACCAGCAACAGATGTTAACTGAGGGTGAATCTGTTTTTTTAAAAAAAAGGATACCATACATAAATTATACCTCAATAAAATTAATTTAAAAATTAAATGTGGATTAAAAAGGGAGAGTTCAGGGCCGACCCCATGGCCGAGTGGTTAAGTTGGCGCGCTCTGCTTCAGCGGCCCAGGGTTTCGACGGTTCGGATCCTAGGTGCAGAAGTGGCACCGCTCATCAGGCCATATTGAGGCAGCGTCCCACATTCCAGAACTAGAAGGACCCACAACTAAAATATAGAACTATGTACTCGGGGGATTTGGGGAGAAAAAGCAAAAAAAAAGAGAGTTCACTCAGTATGTAATGGCTACACATCTAACAATATATAGTACAACCTTTTAAAAAAAAGTAGGGGAGAACATACAAAAACATTTTTCAAACTGTTTTTCTTTTTTCAGTAATCCTATTGATCAGTAGTATTAGTACTGGTATTCTGAAGCTGTTGTGAGTATGTGGGACAAAGCAAATGAGACATCATACATGGTATTTTTTCTTTAAATATATATTTCCTAGCCCCATCTGCTGAAATAGTCTCAGAAACAATGACCAACCCAGGAGCAATGAGCATCCTAGTGCCCAGATGGTAGTCTTGAAATACCATTTTCCACTAAAAGAAATAAGGGATCTTTTAGAAAATGGCTGATTCCAGGGCTGGAACAAGAAATGTACAAAACGAGCCTCAAGGACTACTAGAGTGACTCAAAAGCCAATAATGAAGAGCCTGTCACTGGCCAAAGTCGGTATTATTTGAGATTCAAAAAGAGTAATTGTAGGGGCCAGCAGGGTGGCATAGTGGTTGGGTTCACATGCTCCACTTTGGTGGCCTGGGGTTTGCAGGTTCGGCTCCTGGGCATGGACCTGTGCATTGTTTCATCAAGCCATGCTGTGGCGGCATCCCACATACAAAATAGAGGAAGATGAGCACAGATGTTAGTTAACTCAGGGACAATCTTCCTGCAGCAAAAAGAGGAAGATTGGCACAGATGTTAGCTCAGGGACAATCTTCCTTACAAAATAAAAAAGGGTAATTGTAGTGGACTAAAACCCATCAAATATGTTTAACTCCATGATTTAATAACAACATTTTTAAAAAAGAAAACACTGATCACCATTGGAGAATAAAAAGGAACCAATTAATTTTTTCAAAACTGATATATAAAGGGAAACAATCTAGCATTGTTTCTGCTACATGAACTGAGAAACCAAAGAGAAGATGAGGGAAAACATATCGTAATAAAATTATTCCAACTAACAAATAAAAATTAATGACGCAGTTAGAACCTTACAATTATGCAAACCCCAGCAAATGAATGGCTCTAGGCACTGAGCATCAATAGCTACTAACATCACAAAAAAGAAACAACCAGGGGCCGGACTGGTGGCACAGTGGTTAAGTGCACACGTTCTACTTCAGCGGGCCGGGGTTTTCCGGTTCAGATTCTGGACGCAGACATGCCACCGATTGGCAAGCCAGACTGTGGTAGGTGTCCCACATACAAAGGAGAGGAAGATGGGCACGGATGTTAGCTCAGGGCCAGTCTTCCTCAGCAAAAAGAGGAGGATTGGCAGCAGATGTCAGCTCAGGGCTAATCTTTCTAAAAACCCCCCAAAAAAAAACACAAAAGAAAAGAAAAGAAACAACCAGACATTTCGTGCCACATGATTAAAGAATACACTACGATCTGTGTGTTCAATTTCTCTGGCAAGACTCATTCTGATCAAGCTTCTGGACCTCACTGACAATTTGTAAGAAATACAGCTAAAAGAAGAACATGTTGAACATCACCATGAATATGCAATCATCAAAATCTAGGCTGTGGGAAACTCTACAAGGCAAATGACCGAGGTTCTTGAAGAGATAAACTTTAAAGAAACGAAAGGGAGGAAGGAGGAATTTGTAGATTAAAAGAGACCGTTTTATCAAATAAAAGAAAAACCTTCCAACATATATAACCCATACAATTTTTGTATTTAGAATATATAAAGAACTTTCACATATCAATAACAAAAGACAGAAAATCCAGTAGAATAAAGGGCAAAACTTGAACAGTCAATTGACAAGAAATAACCAATAAACAAATGAAAGATGCACAGTGTTATTATATATATAGCACCATATCCTCTGGCTAAAACTAAAATGACTTGCATCAACTGTTGAGGATATGGAGCAATAAAACTCTCAAACCCTGCTGGCTGGAACGTAGAGTGCTATAACCACTTTGGAAAACAGTTTGACATTATCTACTAGTTTACGATATGCATACTCTATGGCCCAATGATTCCATTTCTAGGTATATACCCAGCAGAAATACATGCACATGTGCATCGAAAGACGTGAGAATTTTCATAGGAGCATCAGAATAGCCCCAAACTGGAAACAATCCAAATTTGGATCAACAGAATAAATTGCAGTTTATTCATATAATGTAATAATGTACAGAAATGAAAATGATGAACTACAACCACAGACATACACACAAATCTCACGAACATAATATTGAGTGAAAGAGGGAAGGACTCTGTTCACATAAAAGAACAAAATGACTCTGTTCACATAAAATTCAAAAGCAAGTAAAAGAGAGCTAGAAGAACTACCAGGAAGAAAGGCACGGAGATCATCAATGCCAAACTTGGGACAGCATTATTACTTCATACAGGAGCGAGACACAGGGGCTTCTGGGTTACTGGGAACGTTTTATTTCTTGACTTAGAGTCACATAGGTGTTCACTATTTAATTATTTGTGAAACTGTATATATTTGTTTCACATACTTTTCCATAGGTGCATTACATTTAATAATATAAACAAAGTTTTAAAACAGTAAAAAAAATTAGAAAAATATATCGCTGACCCTGGGGTGGAGATGTAAAATGTAAATTAGAGAAAATGTGCTGCCAAGTCAATCTGGCTAAAAAAAATGACTTAATGCTGATTATTAGCTGCCAAATACTGTACTTTGTTAGTAAGCTTTTTAAGATTCACTTAACAAATAATTACACTGAGCACTTGAGCACTTACTCCGTGCTAGGCATTGTTCTAGTCATTGGGAACACAGCAGTGCACAAAACAGTACTTACATATAGGCGTTGTGGAGAACGACGATGAAAATAAAACATGGTAAAGGGGACACTGAGGGTGATGCAATTTTTTATAGGGTAATTAGGGGCATCCTAATTGATAGTTGGCATCTGAACAGAGAGAGACTTAAAGGCATCAAGGAACTAATCCATGTAGATATCTGGAGGACAGTTTGCCAGAAAGCTGGGAAAAGTCAAAGGCCTTAAGGCAGGATCACGCCTGGAGTATTCAAGAAACATAAAGAGGCCAGCAGGTGGGAGTGGAACAACTGAGAGGGAGATGTGTAGCAGAGACACAGGCGGGGGGGAGGCGGGGGTGGTGGGGAGGCCTGATCAGGGCACTACAGGACTTTGTAACGACTGTCTCTTCCTGAGTGAGATGAGGAGCCATTTGAAACCAGTGAAATGAGGGGAGGTGATTTATGTTTTAAAACCATCACTCTGGTCCTTTCAAAGGCACTATTAAAACAGGAACACCTACAGCTAGTTCCTTTTCCATATAGAAAAATATGACACTGAATTTTAGTATATCATATTTAGGTTCAGAGAAAATGGAATCTTTCCTTTTATTTAGAAGATTCATTCTTCTGGTTCATATTAACAAAATTTCACCTTAAAAAGTTTTTTTTTAAAAGGTCAAACTAATACTCTCTGCTGTCCCCCAAATTATAGTGACCAGTTTGCTTTTTTTTAATTTGTGGTAAAATACACAGAAAACTTACTATCTTAACCATTTTTTAAGCGCAGAGTTCAATAGTGTTAAATGTATCACATTGTTGTATACAGTGACTAGTTTTAAAGGCTTAAAAAAATTCAGACTGGCGTCGGTGTTTGTAGATGAACTCTACTACAATAAAATATATTAATAACTACTATTTAAGTACGTACTCTAAATTTCTCCTAGGCCCACTAAATGACAGTAAAGTGATTTACATGCTTTGCTAATAAAGGTGCACGAAGAATTCAAGTATCAAAAAATGAACTCATAGTTGAAACTTATCATTTGGTGGCTGGTTACCATGAAGATAATGAATACAAATTTATGTGACTAAGGCCCATTCAGATTTTTAAGGACCAAGATAACCCCTTAAACACCCATTCTCTTGCAAGGAAAATCAGTGCATCAGATCAAACCACCCATGAGAGTAAAATAACTCAAATACAGTAGTTGGATCATTAAAAGAAAAAATCCAAATAGGGATATACTACAGTACCTGGTTTTTCAGGTGTTAGTGTTTCTATTATTTAAATACATGATGAACAAAAGACCTATAATTTTGTCTCCATAAATTGATAATATTGATATTTCCATATGCTGTTGGCAGGACCATCACACATTTTAAAATGCCGCTATTGCCTATTTCTTGGTAGTTTAAGTAAATGTGATTTTTTTGTGTTTTACCTCTGTGAAGAGACGAGCATCATCAGAAAGCATATTATAATCCTGTGCACATTTCTTTGCAGAATTCTGCAAAAACTTCAGGAATTCAGTAACTTCTTCATTCACATGTTTTTTCATATCCTGATTTTCAAAAAAGTAGACGTCTTGGAATAAGAAGCTTGGTTAAAAACAATCACTTCTCAATCATTGCTCTAATAAGGTGGACTTAAAGGATAATTAAACTAGCATATCCAAAGCAGAAAGCAAAAAGAAAAAATAAAAATATTTATAATGACAAACTTGTTATTAAAAACTCCACAAAAATGGAGAAGCAAATGACTAAAACATGCTTAGGAATTAATAAGCTTATTTTATAAAATGCTCTTAATTAATATTAAAAAGGACAAACACCCAAATGGAAAAATGAGTAAACAATATGAACAGGCAAGAAGAAATAAGAAATAGCTTATAAACACATGGAACATGTTTATTTTCATTAGTAATCACTGTAAATTAATGTACAACAAGGGATCACCATTTTTTCCACATCAAATTACAGGTAAAAAAGGGAATGTCTAGTATTAGGGAAGATCTTTGTTTTAAAAAACCCTTCATACAACAGTGGTACAAACAAACTGGTTTAAATGTTTTGCAGAACAATTTACCCATGAGCCACTATAGATCAAAGCCTTAAAAATACGTATAGTTTTTGATCTGACAAATATATTTTTAAGAATTTCTCTCAAGGAAACAATCATAAATATGAACAAAGAGTTTGCAACAAAGATGTTCAGCACACCATCATTTATATAATTGAGAATTTGGAAACTACTTAAAGTAATAATTAAAAATTTAAAATTGGTTCAACGAGCAATGTAAAGTTTTACTGCTAGTACTTAAGATGAACTGGAGTGAAATACGCTCAGAACTAGAGCAAGATGTCTGAACTACAATAGAACCAACAAAAGAATTAAAGCACCAATGCTCTGCGAATTAAACTCCTTAAATTTCTCATTTTCGTTAATGTGATTGCACCCAAAAGCATAAAAGCAGATTTAAAATATTCCCTAACTTAAATATTTTTATTGAAGCTAAAGAACAAAATACATACCAAGTACTGCAAGTAGTCATTTTTATTTATTCCAACAGCTTTGGAATTTGCAGGAATTTTTGCATATTTAACCAACAAGTCCACATAACTCCTCTGCTCTCTCTGTGAGAAACGAGAGAAACGAGGATAAGGAACTCTTGGTTTTGGGAGAAGGACCATTCCAACTGTGGTTTTAACTTTTTCCTTTGCTTGAGTTGCTGAACTAACTGCCGGCTCATTTTCTACAGAACTTGCTGAGGCATTCAAATTTTCTCCTATACGTCTGGAAAAAAAAATACAATTTACAAATATGTGCTTTTCGCATGAAGATTACTATCATGGAACGGCATGATTCTCAATCACCACGGAGAATATAGCATGATTAACACAGTAAATTCTGGATTATTATCTAACTCTGCCACCTGCATTTTGATGTTTAGCTATTTGGTGTAAATTAAGTATTCTGCAGGACAGGATCACATTACAAGCTTACCTTCAATTATCTGATGGAGAGGAAGAGGCATAATCCTTAGACAAGTTATTCAATTTGGAAGTTTTTTCTCTTTATGAAGAAGAGTAAATCATTCTTGCCAATTATGTATGCAGGTATTTTGTGTTTATATTTTATTACAATGCAAGTTGTTTTTTAATGCTTAAATTCTTCAGTAAGATATATCAGTTAACAGGGTGAACAGAAGCCACTAAGAGCAGGATATGATGAGGTCACTAACTTGAAATTCACAAATTCTCACTGAGATTCTAAATTTTCTAGTTTCCTCTACTTTAATTATGTCAAGAATTAAAAAGAAAATTCCAAAAGTGTGTGCCATGTTTTATGTAAGCAATAGTGGTTTAAGAAAAGTTGTACAATCCTCTATCACTCATGTACATGGCCGAGTCCATGGAAACGTCTCTGTGTTTTGTATGGATACAAAAGGGAGATCTTAGCATACCTAAAATGAAATGCACTAGAGAAAGTAGTGAGTAGCTAGAGAACCTGTTACATATTTGTTTATGAAATGCTTCCCCTAAATTTTTTTAAAAATCACCTCTCCACCCTAATTAAAGTATAGGAATACAAATTTCTTATCTTGTTTATAATCTGTCTCTATTCCTGCTTTTCAGTTGTTGAAATCTACATTTTTAACAAGGGTGTTTTAAACTACATAGATACACACAAAAGTACATTTCTTTAGCCTCTACAACTCCAATTTCCACCACAGTAACTGTTCCCTATGATTTGATTCCAAATTAAATAACAATAACACAAGAGGAAGGGAAACTAATGAGAAGGATAGATTTCTGTTGATTCATTCTTCAATCTTAAGAAAAACAAGTATATGCATGAATTAATATTTACTGAGTGACTCATTAATATTTAATGAGTGACTACCATGTGCCAGCCTTATGCTGGGTACTGGAGACAGGACCAACATTGAGCATGATACAGTCTCTACTCTCTAGGACCTTATAATCAAGTGGATCAGAAAAATGAATGGAGAAAAAAGAAAAATAAATATGTACATCAATACAATGTGACTGCGGAAATCTCAGGTTTCTAAACTGAACATACTGAATAGGCGACTGAGGAGAATCCTAAGGACATGGAGATTAGGGATTAAGAGGGAGAAACGGGAGGGGAAAGAAATAAACAGAGCAGAGGTTCTCAATCATGACAGTATTAATTCCCTCAGGACACTCTGGAAGCCTGTGGGTGCATCTGGATTGTCACAAAAGATGGAGAGAATTAAAGACACTTAGAAGTGAGGAATACTAGATGCCTGCAATGTATGATTGTGTCCTGCACAACTTTCAAAAGTCCCTTCAGGCTTTCTCTTATCATATATAAGTAAGTCTGGTCTGCTATTACTTACCTTAAAAATATATTTTATTCTCTTTTATTTTTCTTATGATTTTTGTATGGTATAGTTTATCTTACTTCTCTTAAATCCAACCTTAATCTTATAGCTGGGGCATCTGACTACTTCATTATATCTTCTAAGGTAGTAGTATCTATGTATTTACACATTAAAATATATGTTATAAATTATTTTCCTTTTATTTCACGTTTATATAGCTAGGACATTATTTTTAAATATTAAGTCTGTAGTTATTATTATCTATGAATTTTCAATTCAGGCTAGTAAAGGAGGTCTTATTTTTTATAAACATTTGTTAGGAAAAGTGGGAGGGTTTCGGCCTGATAAGGTTGAGAATTACCAACCTAGATCTATGTCTGGACAAAGGGTGAGTTAAGCTCCTATCTAAAACTACCACTGATTTGTTTTAAATCAACTTTACAACACTAAAATAAATATGGTAAAAATTCTAAAATTCTTAGAAAAAGACTTAGGGCCCCCAAATAAAGCAAAATATTCAAGAGAACCCTTTTAGAACTAAACTAAATGAATGGAAAACTAATCAAAAGAGCTGGTTAGTGAACGGGAAAAGAATTTTGGAAATTAAAATAAGGATGTTTAGATTAGTTTTGAAAATAATACAGGTAAAAGAAGACATACTTAGCTACTAAAGTTTCTCCAGTAACTGTATAAAAATAAGCATATTTTCGGTTAACAAAATGAATATTAACTGCTGATCTTGGGAGAAATGTATTACAACAAATTGATTTCTCACTAAAAAATGTCTAGAGAGCTTTTCAAACCTAACAGTATTGTGTCTGCAACTCTTAACAATACTGCTTCACAGCTGTCTCTCTGAATATGAGAACACGTCTGTCCTTGTGGCACAAACTGGCAAATTTAATTAAGCTGCTGCAGCAACAAGATGCTGACTCAGATACGCCAGAGTAGGAATGTCAAGAAATTCTAGCAGTTTAAATTGGCTACATTCAGCAAAGAATAAAACGGCAGCACATCAAGATCATTTCCATGTGCAATGCTGTCAAAATCTTCATCAGGGTGCAAGCCAAGAGCATCTGACAGGGCTTCTCAATCCACCTTTACAGCATTATATTTTATTTCAGCTGATGGTTTGAAGTTTTCCCCCTTCATTTTGTCAACTACCCGTTCTCTTTTTTTACTTAAAGTTTCGATGAGAAAAGGGCAGAATTGAAAACTTTTCGTTCCCTGTGGTTTAGGTCTACCGGCCGGGTCGTCTCGTTGAGCAGCCTTTGGAAATGGCTTCTAGAGTCTACCTGTACCTCCTGGATTTGATTCACTTTCTATATTAAACATGTTAAAATTTCACAATTTTCTTTTTTGTATTGGAAGCTACTGTCCTCCTTGTTGACTTAAAACTCAGTTATAAATATCTACAATCAGAAACTTTAATTTAAAAGAAGGTAAACATTTACCTTTCAGTGGAGGGAGAAGGGTCGAATAAAAACTTCCTATTGCTGAAAGCTGCATAATTAGAGGTATCAATATTTTCCCAAATGTTAAAGAACACAAAAAATACAAAATTAGGGCTAATAAAAATGTTACATTCTTCCTAGTTTTTCCACCAAGAAAACAGTTGTAAATCAATATAGTCTGGAAAACCATTCTTTACTACAATAAAATTTAGTAAAACTTAAGCTAGCAAGAAAGACTAGAAACATAAGAAATCGATGCCTTGCATCTTTATTTTTTCTATACTACAAGGTAAATTATACTACTAAATTATTTTTTGCTATATAGAAATCTTAAGGAAAACAAGCATATTCAAAGAAAAAAAGACTAGGGATTAGGTATACTAAACTGCCAGCAAGATGTCCTTTCTCGTACATAATCTATAACCTACACCGGGGGTGTGTTGAACAGACCTGCACTAGAAAAGAACCACTAAAATAATTAAGAAGCAGTGACAGGATGAAGAAGATTAATACAAGATTTTTTAGTCTGAAAAGATGAAGGCAGAGATAAAAGCTCATGAAACGGTGCGGAATTATTTTTAAAAAAGGTAAAGATACATGTTCACTAAATCCCAGGCCACTACAACTGGTAGGCATTCTTTGACTCAAATAAACAAAGGCAATGCTTACTTTATTTAACTGATAATTAAGTTTTAAGAAATTAATTACCTCCAAGAAATGGTACCAAGTTGGATAACAGAAATAGCTTTTAAAAAATTTCCATAGATGCACATTCATAAATGATCTATGGTCTTAACTTTCTATAGTTGATATTAGCAAAGACATTATAATCATGCACTTTGGCAAGAAGAATGTTGCTTCTAAAATGACCTCTTTAAAACATTAATTTTTGAAATTGTCTCTTTAATACAACTTTGGCTTTCTTTTAAGTGAACCTATCTACTAATTTGATGGGATCAAAAAAGCACTTGTTTAAAGTTTTTTAATGGCAATCTGACAATACCTATCAGTAAAAAACACATATCCTCCTCTTATAGGAATTTATTCTACTTATACCAGTACATGTATAAAAAGGATGCTCATCGTAATAGTAAAGGAATGGAAACAACCTAAATGATTATCAGTGGGGCCAATTAATTGATTCCATAGACACATCCCCAAAGGTTTAGATTCAAAAGACTGGCTTGAGAGTGCAAAATCAGTACTTTAAAAAAGCTCCAGTCTGATGAGCCAGTATGGTAAGCCTGAAGATGAAGATGGCAAAAGAGCTGAGAAATACCATAGTCACCAGAAAACTATGAGAATGAGATATTGCCATAGAGAAGAGCTCACTGATGATCTTGAGAGGAGCAGTTTTAATAGACTAGTGAGGGTGGAAGCCAGATTAGAGTGGGATGTTCAGTGAAAGCAAGAGCAGTGGTATGTGCAGAGAGGGAAATTTTGTGGAGCGGTTTGGTGGGTTGTTTTTTTTGGTGACAAAGACTGGCCCTGAGCTAACATCTGTTGCCAATCTTCCTCTCTTTGCTTGAGGAAGATTGTTCCTGAACTAACATCTGTGCCAATTTTACTCCTGCCACTGCATGGCTTGAGTGGTGTGTAGGTCTGTGCCCAGGATCTGAACCTGCAAACCCCAGACCACTGAAGCAGAGCTCGCAAACTTAACCACTATGCCACCGGGCCAGCCCCAGGGAAGTTTTTTTAATCTTGTTTTTTCAATCCATTCTTCCAATCTATCTTTTGATTGGAGAGTTTAATCCATTTACAGTAATTATTGATAGGGAAGGACTTACTATTGCCATTTTGTTAATTGTTTTCTGTATGTGTTTTAGCTTTTTTGTTCTCCATTTCCTCCTAGCAAGTATATACAAGTCTTTAAAGAAGTTTAAGTACAAATGAGAGAAGAGGTAAGAAAGTAACCAGGAGGGAAAGTGGAGTCCAAGGGACTGAGTCAGGAAAAACTTGAGCACATTTAAATACTGATCAAGAGAAAAAGAAGATACAGGAGTAAGAGGGGATACTAATTGACAGAAAGGGTACTGAGAAGGAAAAGATGGGGTCCCATTTGATGCAGAGGCTGGAAATATGCAAAAGGAGTGGAGAAAGAATGAAAGTGGATGTTGAGCTCCCCTAAGGGTGCTCCCCAAATCTTCATTTGGAATATTCACACTTCTTTCTGGTAAACCCAATTACTTGGTTTCAAGATTCATCCACAATAGAGTGGAAACAGCCAATCACAAAGGAAAGAAGAGCTGTTATAGCAAGCAAGCAGTGGGAAGGGAAAATTATCACTAAATAGGCATTTTCACACCAGAGAGGAAAAAAAATCTCCGGGAATTTGGCAGTATCTATTAAAGTACAAAATTTATATACCACCTGACCAAAGATATGAATTTATCTTATAGCAATGATTACAAGAAATTCATCAATGTACTGTTTATAACTGCAAAAAAAGAACACAACATTTTGCAATATAGGACTAACTAAATGAATTAAAAGTTCATCTATATAATGAAGTAGTATGCAACCAGTAAGACGATTGTGCTATACGTAGAGGCATGGGAAGATACATGAAATACTACCTTAAATGAAAAAAAGCAAACCGAAAAACAGGTTTATAGTATTTATAGTATTCATAGTATGATCCCATCTTTATTTTAATATATATCTGTTTGTGTGTGGAGAAAGGTCTGAAAAGATATATACATATACACCAAAGAGTGGTTATCTTCAGGCATTGGGTTCTATTTTCTAATTTTTACATTTCTGTAATTTGAATATTTAATAGTAGATATAGATATAGAACTTCAACTATCAGAAAAAAACAAATATGGACATAAATAACCAAACAAACATATTACCTGTTAGATAAAACGCACAGTTCTTTTAAGCTTGGAGCCATGGAATGATCTTTATAATTTTCTCGAGAGAAAAATGTCTTAAGGCCATTTTTTGGGGAAACATCCCTGCGAAACAAAGTAATTTACTTGCATTTGATAACTCAAAATTTCAAGCTAGATTAAGCAGCATAATGGTACAACTGTAATTTCTAACTACATGTCCTCTACACCCCCTTTCCCAGACAATCACATTTTTAATAATTTTATGTACCAGATGTGTGAGTTTAGTGTTTTACTTCTTGGGTAGCTTTTAGCCCAAGCCCATTCTAACATTCTCCACTTCCACAATCAGCCTTGCTTTTTCCTTTAGAACCCAATCAAATGTGAGAGATACTCGAGAGTTAAAGATTGAACAGACTGAAATACAATAAAGGGTCTGTCGGGGCAGGGCTCACCTCAGGCTCTGTGGAATAACATTAAGATGTTTGACTGTTGAAAGAAAATGCTGCTCAACTTATTTTTGTTTCATGCACTATTGCGCCGGGCCAAAAGACACCACAAAGACTGAATATCCTACTTATTTTTGTTAACTTGGCAAATGTGATAAATGGTGTGCCTCTGCTAAAACCACTTCTAGGGTCATATATGATTTTCCCTAACATCATAATTCATTTACAGACTAATATATTATAGTCAATGCTTTCCATATAGTAAGCATCCAAAAAGTGCTGGTTAAACGAAGGAATTAAAAAATTAAAACCACTGAGAACCATTCATCTAGGGAAGACAAAGATAAGTAGGATTCTGTGGAAAAGGATAGTTTTAAGGGCCACAATACTGTGCAAAGGCTCTAGACCACATCTGGTTTCACAATGTCAATGGTATATAAGAACATCTGTGCTGCATGGGAACATTCTTTATGGCAAGGAACATAAATGTGCATGCCTCTTAAAACTTACAACAGAACAATCTAATCAAATGGCAACTTCTGGCTGCCCCAATCCCCAGATGGGAAACTCTTAGCATATTTGCTCCATATCCATTTCTTACTGTTTTTAAAGGCCTTTATCCAAAAAACTATGATTATGGTATAAATGGTAAAATCATAATGTCTTACTTGCTATGCACCACTGCAGTTTCTTATTACTTGCTATGGTACTCTATCTGTGAGATCTCATTAAATTCTACGGTTTTTGCATATCATACTAAAACAAAGTCATGGGACTCAGGGACTGTGAGCTCCTGGTGGAAGGGACCATTGTCTGCAATAAACAAATACTTACCGAGCACATACTATTCTTTGAGTCACTTACTATTTTAATCATCTTTGTAATCTCTTCAGTACTAACTTTTGTATTCTCCTTGACTAGCTAAGAGTAGATGCTCAGTAAACGCTAAATTGATCTAAAGCAGCTCATGTATTAGTTAGATCTCTACAAAGCCACTATATTACTTAGTCCTCTATTTGTGAAGTTCTCATACACTTCTAAAATATAATCTATGCATTTACATTATCACTTGATACAGATTTCAATATAACAAAAGGAAACTTGTCTATTCTTAAAGAGGATCTTCTTATTACTGGCACAGAAATGGGCAAGGTTCCCAGACACAAGAAAATTCCAGCATCTCTCCTTCACTTAGAGACCAACAACAAATACATGATGGAGTTATAGCTGTTAGCAATGTGAGTGCTTAATTGTCATCTCCTTAGGGGAGGAAATGCAGGCAGCTGTAACTCAAAAGTGCTCAGTATGTGAAGATGAGAATGGGGTACGTTCTGAGCCACCTGTTTCCTCCAAATCTCTCCAGGCCAGAAACCTTTCCTAATCCAGCCACCAGCTCCCCTTCAGTTCTGTTTAGGGGATTACAAACAGATGTCACTCACCAGTTCAGCCTTGGTTCACCCATGGCCATCATGGAGCTCATATTCCTAGATTTCTGCTTCACTCTGGGTCAGAATTCTGCTGCCTGGCAGTGCAGGGTCCAGCGGAGGCAGGATTTTATCCCGAATCTACACTCAATTGAGGAAAAACAAAAGGTCAAGATCAAAAGCAGATGACTGGCTGGGCCAGATGCTGTTAACTCAGGTGAGGAGGAACCTGTTCCTGACACCTACCCTCAACCGACAGACAGCTAAAACAGAGGACAGCAGACCGATGCTTATTCCCAATGTTGATGTAGGATGAGTCCTTCTCCATTTACCTTACTCTAGGAATGTCACTCTGGGGACACTCTCTGAGAAAGAAGAGTCGCAGCATGATGGTGTTTTCGTTGCTTACATGCTAGATCACCTTATGGCATGGAGCTATATGTCTTACTGCAGCTCCCTCCGACCCCTTTACTGACAAAATAAATCTTGCCTCTGTTTTCCCAACCATACACTGTAAAGGGGCATATTTTGCCAAGCCACGCAGGACAAAAGCTCCCTGGATATCAAGACTCTTTCAAGGAGAACCTCTCTTCGGAGGAGGCTGAGGTCCAGGCAACGTAAGTGACATTTCTCAGGATCACTTAGAGGAACTGCCAGGACTACGAATCTAGCTTGCTCACTCCCTGTGTGGCGCTCTCCTGTCACCCGGGGCAGACTGATCAAAGCGGTAGGTGAGAAGCTACCAAATTTAGAAGTTGGGTCTCTCGGTACCCGACGGGCCCGACCGGCGCCCCCTTAACCCACCTCTCACACTTCACCCAGTGTGGGGCTGAGGAGGGAGAGCCGATGAAGGCAAAAGGCATGGCTGAGGGAGAGGGGACGAAAGGAGAAACAAGGTTCCAGGAAGGCAGGGAAAGGGGCGAGCACAGCCGGAGGAGGGGGTCGCGTCGGAGGGGCCCGGCCCGGCCGTGGGGCCGCCATGTTCCCTCCTCCCGCCCCGGTCCGAGCGCGCCCGCCCGCAGGGCAGCGCCCTCCTTTCGCGTCTCGGCTGCAAAGCAGCCTTTCTGCCCACCTCGTGGTCCGCCGGGCTCTGGCCCCAAGCACGAGCCCCACTCCATGCACACTCCATCCCACTCCTCTCACTGTCGCGCGCTCTAGCGAGGCCGTATTTAAAGAACGTGGTCGCGCCGCCTTGGCCCTGCGTGATGACGTCACGAGCGACGCAGCGGGCGCGGCCAGTGCGACTTCAAAAGGCCGCTCCCCGATCGGGTTATTCCGTACAGTCCGGCTGGAAACTGCGAGAAGGGAGTAGGGGTTGTGTGTTGTTCTAGAAAGTCCTCGACCTTGCAGGGGTGATAAATTGGAAGGAGGGCAGGCGGGGCGAGTACAATGCTGGAAAGACCCAAACACATTTGTTTGTGACCTTAGCCAAGTAAGTTAACTTTCCACCATGACATCGCATCAGTAAAAGGAGATATTATTAACTCTTGCTTAGTACGGTTTTTGAAAGGATTAAATGAAGTAAGGGATGAAGCTGTGCTCAGCACAGTGACTGGCACATAGTAGGGCCTCCACTCCAACCCATTTTAGATGTCAGTTTCCACCAGCGGCCATTCTGGCTCTCCACCAGTTTTATTCCCATTCGTTAAGGAAAGGTTTATTGAGGGTTTATAATTTGTGCTTGGAGCTGGGTACACGTAGGACTAAGACCAGATACTGGTTTTTCAAAGAGCTTTTGATCATTGGGAGTCTAAGACATTCACCTTGAATAATTTATAAAACAAAATAGAGAGTGATAAGCTACATAAGAGAGGTTTCTGGAAAAGATTGTGTGAGTTTACAGAGGGAGGGAAATTACTAGTGACAGGGACAGAAAGCAGCTTTGAATAGCTAAAGACATCTTTTGAGTACTTATATGTCAGCACATTGGACTTAACCTGCCCGCTCGTTTGAAGAACTTGAAGTATGTGAACGATGGGAAAGGGCATTCTAGACAGAGACCAGCACAAGGAGCTGCATAAACCTATTTCACGAATAGAGTCCAGTTCGTATGCTAGCAGGAAAGCATGTTCTAAATTTTAGAATAATTTCTGATAGCGTTTAAAATTATGTTTATGTAAAAATTATGTTAAAAATCTCCCTTGAATGAAGGGACCCTTAGGTAGTTTGTTTTGCCTGGAATGCAAAGTCGATGAAAAGTAGTGGAGGAAAAGGGTTTGGAAAAATAGGTTGGGACCAGTCTAGAGAAGGCCTTATAAGCCAGACAGGATTTTGACTTATTGTATAAGAATTGGAATGCTGAGGGGAGAAAGGGACTTCTCTGTTATGTTACAGGAAAGTTTATCTGGCAAGGCATTGAATGAGTTGCAGGGAAGAGGCCAGTTAGGAGACAGTGCTTGTCACTACTTGCACATCAACTGGTGTGATGCCTGGCACTGTGCAGTACTATTTCTTATTAGGTGAGTGCTGTTGACTGCCTGTGCTGGAACAGAGATGGATGTCAAGGCAGCGTAGGAGTTCGAGTGTTGAGCACTATCTCACAAAGCATGCAGTCAGAGAGAGGTGGGAGTCCTGTCCTTGTCTTCAGCAACTGCTCAAGAATTGTTCAAGCACTCATGCTGCTGGGATGCACCAGCCCATAGTAGTGTGGTATGGTAACATCACCAGACATGGCCTGGGTTGAGATTACAGATTATCATCAAATAGTATGTTCTGGTCTGATGTATCTGAGTTCTGGTGGTTGAAAGATAGCACACTGAGTCAGAATTTTTAGAGCCAGAAAAAACTTTGGAGGTTATCTAGTCCAACCCTCTTGTTTTCCTGATAAGGAAATGGAGGCCCAGATTGTTGTTACTTTGAACACTGCATGATCAGTGATAAAGCCGATACTAAAAATCAGATCTCTTAACTTTTGCCATTACAGTATGGTGAATATATGCATCCTTTCTTTATGCTTTGCTTTGTAAACCAGAAGCAGTTTAGTGAAAAGAACATGGATTTTTGGAGTCCGGCAGATACAGGTTTGTATCTCAGTTTTCCTGCTTACTGGCAAGTGATCCTAGAGATGTTGTGTCTCCTCTTTGGGCCTCAATTTCCTCACCAAGATAATCGAGACAGAATATCTCACCTACAGGATTGTTGTGAGGATTAGAAGTAATATGTAAAAAGTGCATTGTGGGGACAGCCCTGTGGCATAGTGGCTAAAATTCGGCGTGCTCTGCATTGGCAGCACGGGTTCATGGGTTTGGATCCCAGGTGTGGACCTACACCACTTGTCAACCATGCTGTGGCCGCATCCCACAAACAAAGTAGAGGAAGGTTGGCACAGATGTTAGCTCAGGGCTAATCTTCCTTAAGCAAAAAAAAAAAAAAAAGGGATACACACACATTATAGATTCTATGGGAACACAATGAGGAAGGAACTCATTTTGACTGACACAAACTCTAAACAAAATTTAGACATCCCTTCAGAGAAGTTGTTTAATTTACATTGGGTCTTGAAGAATGAGTAGGAGTTCACTGGGAAGAGAAAGGACTGTGGGTTTTCAGGGGTGAAAAAGCACAGACGTGTGAAACAGTGCTACAGTTCTGGGAAGGGGAAAAGCAACTGCATTGTTGTGTGGGAGACATGAAGGCCATTGGACTGGAAAGGGGAGGAGGGACCGTAGAGGGCCTTCATGCCTTGCTGGAGAATTTGGAATTTGGACTTTATTCCCTGGGTGATGGGAAATCTGTGTGTGTGTGTGCGTGTGTGTTTAAAACAGCTTTATTCAGGTATAATCTACGTCCCACAAAATTCACCCATTGTAGTTGTATTATTCACTGCTTTTTAGTACATGTACAGAGTTTTGGAACCATCAACACTACCAAGTTTTAGCAAATTTCCATTACCCTGAAAAACCCTTTGTGCCCACTTTCAGGTAATCTCTCTTCCCACCTCCAGCTCCAGGCAGACACGAATCTGCTCTCACGATATATAGCTTTGCCTTTTCTGGACAGTTCATATAGATGAAATCATACAATACATAGTCTTTTGCATCTGGATTCTTTCTTTTGGCAGAATAATTTTGAGCATCATCCATGCTGTAGCAGGTATTTATTGTTGTTTTGGCGCTGAATAGTAGCGCACTAATGGATATGCCCTATTTTGTTTATCTGTTTGACAGTTGATGGACATTAGATGGTTTACACTTTTTGACTATTATGAGTGATGTTGCTGTGAACATTTGTATACAAGTCTTCATGGGAACTTTGTGTTTTCATTTCTCTTGGACAGATACCTGGGAGTGGAATTGTTGGGTTGTGTGGTAATGTATGTTTAACTTTATAGGATATTGCCAAACTGTTTTCCAAAGTGATTGTACCATTTTATTCTGTGGGTTTTTAAGCAGAAGAAAGATTCAGTTTTCCATTTCTGCTAAACTGAGAAACAAACTCAGAAGTTGAGTGGGAAGCCAGTTTCATTTTGAAAGAATGTATAACAGTAGATACTTATTTTGAATTTATAAAATGTTTCATTGGAACCAAAATTTTAAAAAGAACTCAAAACTGTAACCCCCTGGCTAAGTTATCACTAGATGTGTATTTCTTCTTGTGGACCCAATCAAGACAGAGAAATGTGTGAGATCGTCTATTTTTTATCAGTACCAAGTCGTTTTCCTATCCCTCAGCTAATGAGGTTCCTTTGCTTGATTTAGGGTAAACTTGGCCTTGGAGAGTTTGTGGTGTGGTAACCCCTTCAGTCAGAGATTTGCTTCATGAATTTACAATCATCTATAAGGTCCTTTCAAAACGAGAATCCAGAAATAGCCCTCCATTGAAAGGGGTTTCAATCTAGTAATTGATTCAGAAATTATTGGGGGGAATTCTGTTACCAGGGGTGGTTTGTTCAAATCAGGCTTTTCAGCAATAAATGGTATTTCAAGTGGGGAGGGAATTATCATCACTCCTGAAAACCAGCAAAATACTCTGACGCAGGATATGCTGCATCAGAACAGAATGGCTAAAGTGTTCAAATTTTTCTACTCAGAAGATAATCTTTTCTAAACTATATTTTGTTATGTTCTGTATTGCGTAGTCCTTGGCCTAAAAGAAGACCCAGAAATAACTATTCATCCGAACGCTGTTTTTTTCTAGGGAGTGACTAACCATCTCACAGAGAGAGTTTGAGATAGTAAAGATAATTCCAAGCAGGATAATTAAACAATTATTTATATTTGTCGTTAGAATGTAGTGTCTATTTTATGGGAGGGATAAAGAAAGAATGGTAGAAGAGGTAGATGTGAGACTTGTTAGAAAGTTACTATCCTAATTAATTTGGGGTGAGCCTAACATTAAAATTTTTGTTCTCTAAGCACAGAACATTTAATAGTCCAAGCAACTTCTCCTCCACAAAGAGGAAGTCACTCTGGATTTAAAAATATTGTTTGGGAAGTCCAAGTGGGTAAACATCAAATGAATTGCTGAGACATGACTTTATTTCACTGGAGTCAATATTTCCCCTCCTGAGGAGAAGAAAAATCCAGAATCAAAGGAAATGCCGAAAGACTGGTTTGTTATCTCTTTCCAACATCAGAGATAAATGACTATAGGAAAAAACCAGGATTTTTCTCCAGCTCACAACTGATGTTACAGTGAAAGGATAGAGTGCCTGTTAATCTAGCAAGAGGCTTTAAGAAAAGTTGGGAGTCCATCACTGTGATTCTTCTGGGACTCAGGAGGGTTCTCTTGACAAAAATTCCTTCCTTACTCCCATGTTCTTGAAATCCCTAAAGCACAGAGACATCTTTTTATCCTTCCTGTCTCTGGTGACTTACGTGACGTTAACGGCCTGTTCTGGACTGTGGCTTTGAGCACTACTGGACCCCATCTTCAGTTTCTTGTTCAAAAGGGGAAGCCACCGTGCAGAGCTGCATCTCGGCACGTCGTCAGCAGTTACTCTCCCCAGCACAGGAGCGTGGTCCTTTCACAGACCTGTCATGAGAAGCAGAGGCCTGCTCTGCACTGGCCCGTTTGATCCAAGTGCACACTGAAAGTGGAAGTCGAAGTGTGAAGGGCTAGACCTTTTGATCTTGCCTCATGAAACAAAGTTTCGTAGTAACGGTAGCAACCAAGACAAACCCATGGTCAGGTCTTACTGACTAGTCTATTACTTTTGCTTTCTCTCCAAGAGTTTATTAATAACCTGACACTTGTTCTCCTTTCTGATTCCCCCATGAGATCATTACAAACAGAACTGTCAGAAGTCCCTCTTAGACTCTCGTTTAAGTACCCTTCTTGAAGGGGAGCAAGGTAATCCACAATGGAGAGGTGAGTGTAAACCATTGTTTTTATCCGAAGGAGTTTAGCGTGGGTGTGGTCAAAGGCCAAGAGGTGACAGATTTCATAGTTCAAACTGAACTATTTCCATTAACTCTCAATTTCCCAAGATAGCGGAAGGTGGTGAATATTTATAATTATATAGAATTTGGCAGTCTACAAATATTTCACATGCACAGTCTCATTCTTCCTCTTCCTCAAGATAAGTTGGAAATAGAAGCAAGATTAGGGACTGTTTGTTACATGCTGCAACTTTGGGGGTCAATTCAAATTTACTTTGCAGAGTGCAAGGGATCCACAGGTATTATAGCACGTGTGGAGGAAAATGCCAACTCAGTTGCCTTTATTCTGACTTCAGAATATCTTATAATTTGAATGTCCTTGAAATTACTTTAAATATAATTTACGATGAGGTTTTGCAGTTAAAATAGTGTGACACTTAGCTGATGTTCAAGGTATTGGTTCAGTCCTATATGATCTACTCAAGAGAAGGGGTGGGGCTAGGGTGGGGCAATGATAGCCCAGGGAAAGTCAGATTTTTTTAAGTCTTTGGCATCATTTCTGGCATTCCATTTTAGTGGTTTCTAAAGCAAAGATGACGAAGTATGGTGTGCACTCAGGATTTCTCCCCTTCTACACTCAGGGCAGGCATCACTAATCAGTCATGGCTCCCTTCTTCATTGAGACAGGAAGCAGTCTCAGAATCCTCAATTCAGCATTTCTGGCAGGTACTACCAATCAAGAGATGGTATCTCCCAAGTTAAAACTTCTTTCTTTGCCTTCTCTGATCAAAAGGGTAGCTTGATCCTTGTATATGTCTTTTTTCCCTGCAAAATGGAAATGGATTTTTTTTTTAAGTACTCTATTGTACTGTAGACCACTGCTTCTCAGATTTTAATATGCAAACCAATCACGTGGGGATCTTATGAAAATGCAGATTCTGATTTGGTAGGTCTGGGGTGGTGCCTGGAATTCTGCATTGCTAACAAGTTCAAGGTCACAGGTGATGCCAGTGATACTGGTCTGTGGACCACACTTCAAGGAGCAAGGTTGTGCTAGACCATTCTCTGGAGATAAGATGTAAGCTAGAAACTATGTACAATGCAACCAAGAAAAAAGAAGAAAAACAAGGCAAGTGTTCCATTAGAAGCTGAAGTTTTATTATAGGATAACAGTACATAAAGCACATCTAAAATTGATGTGTTCAATGCACTTTTAATAAAGGTAATGTAATATTAAAGGTACAGTTTCTAAGTACAATATAACAACATTCATATTAGAATGAAAATCGGAGTATTTAAAAGACAACATTAAATCTCTCTTTTTTTACAGCTTGTATTTACAAAATGAATCAAAATATTTTTTTTTTTAAATTCAGGACTCAATAAAATAAACAGCTGGAAATAAGCAGACTACTGTAAGAGTGAGTTGAAAAGAAAACCCAATGTAAGTGAAAAGTCAGATGATCCTCTAGTAAAGATCATTAGCAAAGTTTTAGTATAATACTATTTTTAGGATTCCCACAAATGGCTTGCATTTTTAGTGTGGCAGAAAAGGAGTTTTTACATACTGTACACAAAACAGACAGCATATATTTATAGGTACAGTATTATCGTTTCCAGACTTGCATGTATATTTACAGAAGGCTGAGTTTGTTACTCACAGAGTTTTGTGAAATTTGTGTGCTTAATCCTCAAGACCTACACACAATTAGAATCAGCATTTCATGTGGTCTTTTCAAATGTGGCTTTAATACTTGGTTGTAGAAGAAAGTGTTAACCATACAGCTTGCCATATTTTATAAATTTACCAAAAGAATCCAGGAAAAAAGTTGGAATTGGGGAACACTTGTTGTCATTTAACAATGATCAAATGCTGACATGTGCTGGCCATTGTGCAGACACAAAGAGAGACAATCTCTACCCTCAGGAAGCTTAGGATACTAAATAGTGCTTAAAAAAAACAAAGCTTTCAGTCTCCTTCTAAGTGAAGCAATAAGGAATGACATACTCTGTATTAAAAGAGATTTCTTCCTAAACTGTGGCCAATTCACTTTAAAAGGTTAACTATTAGCATTAGCTCTCATTAACCACATGATTGCATTTATGATTAAGGTAATAGCAACTCTTCCATAAAAATGGAAACTGTCTAGAATTGTGGGTAAATATGCAGTGCATGGAAGCCAATAACCATGGCTTGAGAATTTATCACCTTCAATTACAAAAAGTGCAGTAAACAGAAACATTTGCTCTATATTTATAAATTGCTCAAAAATCTTTGCTAAAGATCTTACAAATTCAGTAATATTACAGAACAATTCTAATCAATATTTAATAAGGTTAACTACATCCTTAGTTAGATATTTGATATACTTGGTTTTTAACAATGCCAATAGGTCTTGGGAGAATAGGTGAAAGAGTTTAACTAAGCTTATTATTAAATGACTTTTAAAATGAACATCCTTCACTCAGTTCATGGAACTGGTTGAGGTCCTATTAAAACAGAACACCCCTTATTGAATTTGCTTTATGGCCCATGTTCTGCCATGACAGTGGACGTCTCCATACTTTTCATGGCTCAGGTAGGAGGGGAAGGGTTTATTCTGCCATCAAGCCACCAAGGATATTTTATATAAATGCCTATTATCTATAATAGGAGCTAAGTACACAACTCTCTCAGGTGCCAATAATATAATTCCTTAGTAAGAAAAAAAAGTATTACTCCATTAAACTAGAGTGTTTCTTTAGGATCTTGAAGGCCTGGCAAATTATTTTTCAGCTCAGGAGATATGGCATAAAGCCAAGTAGCAAACATAAAGTAAATGCTAATAGGTTTTCATATATCCATATTTATAAACAAATTCACCCTATAGATGTCAAATATCCATACTAAGGAAGTAATTTTATCCTAATTAAATACACTCTAGAATAATTTATATAATGATATTATGTATTTAAAGAGAAAAGCATGTCCCAAATCCAGCACTCTGATACAGCTGCCAGTTGGGCACAGGTAGATATATATATATATATGTATATATATACAAATATATAGTTATACTCAGTGAAATTAACAAGACCCAAAGGTGGTATTGTCTACGAATAAAAGGGATTTTTTTTGTTGTTCACAAAAGTAACTTATCTAGCACCACACATCAGAAAAACACAAAAATAGCACACTCTAGTTCTAAACAGCTATGTCTAAAATAGATTATATAGTAAAACCAGTATTATACAGCATATTGTGGATTTGATAAACAGATAAATATTTGCACTGAGTAGGCTGTTTATAATATAACATTTTCTTATCTTTACAGAATGAAAGCCAAAAAGTTAACTGTATAGAGATGTGCAGAACAACATTAAATATTATGACTCAAAAGCAGGGACGAAGGTAAATTTGAAAGAAGAGTAAGAGAGAAAATGTTTACAGGCCATTACAAGTTCTTAAGTTAACAGTAAATAAGGAATCAATTGCTCAAGTTGAAGAAAGCAGTAAACAAGAGATTGCATTTACATGCAGATGTCTAAAATTTGTATTTTTTTAAGTCTATGCACAAAAGTCATTTGTTTTATTGCTTGACATTCAGTTATGGCTAGATTATTTAACCTATTTTTTTTGTACTTTGGAAACAAGAATATTGTTAAAGGTGCCATAAAAATGGACAACATTGAAAACGGTTTGCAAATAAACCACCTAACACTGCAGTTCTTTCTACATGTTAAAAGCCTTGTCTGGGGTTTGTCATATGTTAAATATATTTAAACTGGGAAAATATGTTGTAGCTTGAAGCCTCCCATTGGCCCAAACATCCAATACAAAAACACATCTCCACAAAAGGAGCAGGCAGACAATACAGGTACATTTAAAGAAGCAGCCAGCTAATGTCCTAATGGGTAAAAATTTACCACTGTTTTATATGAGATTTCGAACCATTGTGGATAAGAAGAGAATTTTTGGATTCAGGAAGATGTGTACAGTACATACGGATTTTTTTTGTGAAATCATATTCACTATATTGCTCAAGAATTATCTGCATTTACGTCTGCAATCTGTTCAATGATAACCAAGTTCCTAGAAATAGTATTCATCCACATTAAAGTAACAACGAGTGAGCAAGGAATCACACACAAACACTGGAGAGAATTTAGTTGCTCGCAGAGAACAACACAATGTCATGTGCCACATGTCAAAGCTAATAGCAAGCTCTCTTTCATTAGTTCTTAGAAGGAAAAAAGAAAAAGAAGTGTGATACTGCTGATATGGCAAACACGCTAAACGTCAACAGCAAACACGATTCTCTAGGCATGTATCTAAAATAGATTCACTTTCTCAACACAAGAGTCCATGCTATGTTGCATTGTGGAAAAAAGGTGGTTTCTATTTGGACTGAATATTCTGTCGTTCATTTATAAATAAATAAATGACTGAATGTCTTTATTGCTCTAAGTTCTGAGGGTCTGGTTAAATATGGAGATCCCCCATCTACGGTGTTTCCTTGGCATGAAACCAGGCTTCTGGGTTATTTTTAAAATTGTTCTGAGAGCCTGGTAAAACTGATCTCACTTACACAAACAAACAAGCAAACAGACCCAGAAGTGAACCCAATTGCTCTGTAAAGACATTGCTCGCCAGCTTTCTCATCTCTTAAGAATAAACAATAATAGGAAGGTCTCTCTAATAAAATCTGGTGGATTCTCTTTAACGATACTAGTATTTAGAGATAGAATGAAGACCTATATCAATAGACTATTAGCAATAGATAAGATTTCCTGTGCAATTGCATTTCCGGGCACATAATGTGAACTATAGTATAAAGTTGTTTTTGTAGGGTTCTGCTGTGTCATATCTTTATAAATAAAAAGTGGCAATAAAATGTTACAATATGTAAAAATGTCAATAACCTCTGTGTGTGTGTATATATGTATACGCATGGAGAGAGAGAAAGAGAGAGAGATTTCTGCCATTTTCCTTAGTCTTTATCAAAAATAACAAGATAACGCTTTCTTTTTTATCTAAACGACATCGAAAGTTTTCCCAAATTATGCTCTCCTGTGTTAGGAAGAAAATATGTAGATTTTTTTCTGAATGTGTATCACAGGTGTAGAAAAATCAAAACCAACAATTACACTGAGGTGCGCTGACTTTATGGAAAATAATATATGGAAATATGAGAACAAAACTGTATTTCAAAAATGTAAAATGGAACCCTGAAAGCTGGCTCATGTTGCTGTTATCCAAGTGTGTTTTGTTTGTCTTTAAACATTAGCTCTCATATTAACTCAGTAGATAAAAACTACAAATGTGGAAGTAGAAGAATTGTGTCACATAAAGGGATTTTTTGGTTTGCTTCTAAAGGAGAACACAGTGAAAATAACAGTTATCTGCTGGTATTTAAAAGACGTGTTGCATCTTTTACCTCTCTCACTGCACTGATAGGCAGGGCTCTCATCTCATTACTGGTTTCTAAAATTTTTATCCATACTATGTCGAATCGGAAATAGTTTTTAATATATAATGCTATAAATATATTTATCATGAATATCTTACTTGTTAGAGAAACGGTAAATGGAGTATGCAGGACTGTCCTTTGAGTGATGCTCTCTGTTGGTACATTACCCATTCATTTATCTTTTGAACATACCGGCATGACTTTGTACTGCTTTGGAAGTTATTCAGCGTTTTTAAGTACACGAGACTGAAGAACACATAAGTTTTGAACTCAAGAAAATGAGATGATAGTGGAGAGTTTACACACACACGCGATTCTATACAGTTCACTTGTGCCTTGGAGGGATAGTATTATCATTATTATGAATAATAAAAAACACAATTTGTCCCAGTAGTACTGGCCACCCTGTTTTAAGAGTTTAGAAGATCCCTGAGCACATCGTTTCTGACTCTTACCCCAACTCCAAAGTGATAGGGCTTCTATTGTTGATAGCAAGATGGATTGTCATTCACAGTAAGTCAATCATAAGGTGCTTATTTACCCTTTGTTTTTCACCAATCAGCACAAAGAACTGTCAGAAAATAACTTTTTATTATTATTATCTTAAAATAATAGCACTGGAAAGACACATGATTTAAACAATCAATGTTTGAAACAGTGGCTTTAGGATTATTATCTGGCTGCCCCTCTATAATAACAAGTGATTCAATCGACATTCCTTAGCCAAAAACAAAAGGAAAAAAAAACAACTGTACAAATATGTATTTTTCCCTGAGGGATCAAGGTCCACCCGCAAGTGCTCTATGTACATATTGCACTAGAGAGGAATGAAGGACATGTGCAAAAAAGCAACAAGGAAAGAAGCTTACAGCCTACTTAAACCTTTTCATTAAAGACTCTACTAGGTTGGTTTGCATTTTGGAATGTCGGAACACAAACAGCTATTCCTTAGTCTAAAACTAAAAACACATATTTCTACTATGGCACATTCAATGAAATAAAAAGTTTTCCAAAGACAGATAGACAAATTCCATCAAGAAAATAATACAAAGTTTGTTTGTTTGTATTTTTTTTTTTAGAAAATTACATTACTTTCTTTCTTTGTTTCACATTACAAAATCTTTTTTTTTCTTTACACAAATCACATTTTATTGCAGGAATATTTCAAGTGCCATCAAATATTTATAGAAGGGTTAAAAAAATAGAAGTCTCTCTAAAGTGGTCCAGACAAGGCTTTGTATAGAATAAATCTTTTTTTTTTCCATCTTCTAGTTTTGATTTAAGTATTTTGAATACATTTTCTTTTCCATTGACACTTAGTAGCCTAGAAGCGGTCCGACACCCGCACATCATACACACGAAAACCACACACGCACACACACACACACAGGCTCCCTCCTCACCTGACCCTCAGCCCACCTCCATACGCTCACAGAGATCTTGGTATCCACACTATAAAGAACAACCAAACTTAGAAGCAGTGTCTTACGTCATGTTTTCCTTAAGTTAGGAAGGGTGAATTAGGATGCTGAAGACTTTTAAAAAAATCCATAGCTTTAACGCAAATTAGGATGCTGAACACTTTAAAAAAAATCCGTAGCTTTTAACACAATTTGCAAACTGTCCAAAAAAGCACTTTCATCTGCACTTTTGTTTTCATGTGACCAAGGCCAGTTTCTTCACAATATAATACGACCATTTGGACATCATTGTAACTGAAGGTATTCAGGCTTTGTCCAAAAGCCTTATTTACCTTATGCAAAAAGTTGTATAAAAGGCATTACAGCAGCAGGGATAACAATGATGTGATTCCAATCTTTAAAATACTATTGGACTTTTATGTTTAGGAAACTTTAATTATAAGAACTATTAAGAATCATTGTTCTGTATCACCAAGTAGTTTGTGTCATCACACAAGTGTTTCTACAATAAGGAAGAAAATAAAAATGCAAAGTTTTTTACATCCTTTTCTGTACTTCATATTTTTTTCAACTGAATTTAACTTCAGATCCCAACTTCTATCCAAATAATAGTTAGTTGTTCCCTCATTTCACCGAGCACGCCTCTACTACTCCATTCCCACACCGTCGATGTTCTTTGCTCTTAAAGTCCACAGCCTGCTTTTCTTTCAGAAAGACCTAGTAGCAGCATCATGTCAATGCATCTTGGTTTACTCTAAAAGCAGTGTCACCATGGTGTGACTATTACTGAGATTAGAGCATCATTTGTTGCATTAGGTACTTGCAAAATCCTTTCTGGGAAAAGGAATTTCTTTTATGTTCAACATTATGTTCTCTCTCACCCTTAGAGAAGTTCAGTTAGCTCTTAGCATTTCACAAATGGACACTGGAATTAGGTTTAGTTGCTCTTTAATATGCTAGCACCTGAGGCTGGTCATATTCAGAAAGCTTTGGTTAAAAAGAAGTTAATATACTTTAATAAAACCATCCCCAAATTTAGTGAATCAGAATGACAAAAAACAAAACAAAACAAAACCAAAATAAAAACACACCACTTTTCCCCAAAGGAGAAACAATAGGAAGAAAATGGACAAATAAATAATTGAACTAAGCTTGGTACTCTTTTCAGAGTATAAATACTATTGATCTTTAAAGGAACTATGCTTATTTAAATTAAAAATTTGATTTAACCCTTCTTGCCCAAATATAAATACTATATGCTGATAGTTAACGTCTCTATATAAACACTCACATAAAGTTTTATATGCTTGTAAGAAATTTAAGTAAATATTACTCTCGTCTTCCATTTATGGTTAAAACTTTACTATACTTTTGAAAAAAAATTTTTTAGATGTTATTTAGGCTTCATACACACTTCTGTGTGAATAATTCCTTCCCCTTTTCCAAGTTCCTCAGAAAACAAGTGAGAAAGTCAGTGGAGTTAAAAACAGTGAAGGGCTCTGGGAAGCCGGCCCTGTGATCCAGCTGACATGAGGAGCCACAATTCCTGCAAAAGATTCAAGAGGGACCCTGGTGGTAGAGGAGACCCTTCTCCACTGTAAAGGGCTGCCTGGAAACTCCCACCTTTACACTATGGGAAGCTGTTCCCTTTTCTGTACAAACACAGTCTTGGATGTCAGAGCAGAAGTTTGAATCCTACCCTGAGTGTGACTAAAATCGTCATGTAAACGCCTACATTCCCAAAGGTCACTTATTTTTAAAATATGCACACTTATATATCAGACTGTTCCTTCTCCCTTCCCCTACTGGGAATTATTATTATTTTTTTTAAAAAAACCATGAAATTAAACAAAAACAACTCAATATTTCCCACCTGAACGCAAAAGCCAAACAATTTTCTAAATATTTAACAAAATAAATTACAGTCCACAGTCTTCTAGTGAAGATAAATACAAAAGTAAATGTCTGCAGCTAGCATCGACTTCACTTTAAAAGCTTAAAATAGTTAATATTTAAATAAGAGAAACTGGTTCAACATTGTATGCCTCCCTTGCGCTCCTATCCATTGTCTGTGAAATATGGAGAGCACTAGTCTAGAATTTTAGCATCTAGAGGCAACTACTCTAGAAACAGTTCACTCTGAGATAAACTTTCAGGGTTCCTAGATTATACCAAGAACAGAAACATTCACAAAGTAAATGCCTCATGTCCTTACATGGGGAGTGTGCGTTTGCTCCAGATAGAATCTTTGGGTTCTTCTTATAAGAAAAGCTAGATTCCAATAAATATTCTGGTTACTGGTTTGTTCTCAAAGCATAACAATTCCAAGTTGAGACTGAGTCTTACTACTGAATTTTGTCAAATGAGCCTCCCCTCCCTGCGTCCACGAGGTGGCATTTTAAAAAGCTTTTTAAAAATACTGTGCATGATGGTACAAGTCCACAGTACCAATCGATCATTCAACTTTGTATGAAGCATAAACACATCTATTCTTAAACTTACCAAAAAGCAAAGTATAATTTAGGGAGAGTTCCGTTTGTAATTCCAAACTCACGTGTAAAATAAAAATAATCAACATCGTGATTTCTAGATATGACCAGCCAGTCTTTTAAAAGTAATTTTGTAAACAGCAGCATAAATACCTCCCGACGTACCTTCCAAGCCTTCTCAGTTAAACTTGTGTTTCTGGTGCACATGCGACACGACAGTGAACACGCTAGCATTTAATTTAAAGAAAAAAGGTGCAAAATGAAAGTGCCTTATCAATTCAACAGGAAAAGCTACACCAGTAACTACAGTTTATATTAATTAAAACAATATATAAACAATATCTCTTTTAGCTATATATAGTCTTCATGCCCATTTACCCTGTAATATATTATAATGCTATTGTTGCTAGTGCTATGGACCCTTTTCATGCCATCCTGCTGACTGGCAATAATCGGTGAAGAAATAAAAACTTCCTTCATGAAACAAAGAGTAAGTTGTGCAAAGTTATGCCGCAACCTCCGCTATGCACACCAGTCACCGATTATTGCTGGACTCTCTGTTGTTACTGACAGATTGGTGACTCTGGAGAAAGTCTGTGGGCAGTGAGCTACAAGAAAAGGAAATCCTCCGACTTTAGTACCCTCCTTCTGCTGTAAACAGAGGTCAACGATCAAGAAGTCGAGACAGAAAAAGGGTCCATATCTGTAGGCATAATGGAAATCATATGCATGAGAAAAACAAGTTCAACTTTTATTTGTTTTCATTGTTTCCCCTCCTTTGCCTGACCCCGATCACCAAAAAGATGTGCAGTGTGTTGGCGCTCCAGGTCTGTGCAGGGCCATATAAAGTGTCTCAGTTAATTTTTTTGTTTGTTTTTCATGTTTGTACTTCAGACATTCTAGAGGTGCTTAGGTGATACATTTACCCATCAATTTGCATTGCTGGCTCAAATTCTGAAGTGAACAGCTCCTTATATAATGGAGGAAAATGAAGTCGCACAATGTCTGGGTATATTGCTTTAAATGCCATTAGCTTTTCTGTATGTCGTCCACATAAGGCTCTTAATGTAGACACCTTGCATATTAACTGTAAGTGGAAGAAAAGGACATGTTATCGGGAGAGAATAGACACAAGAATCAAAAATCAGGGATCTGGACGATCTTTACAACATTGTTTATAATGATGAAACACACTCGAAGCAACTTAGACGTCCAGGAATAGAGGATTGGTAAAAATAAACGATGCTACAGTCATATTATAGAATACCAGGTGTACGTTAAATACGATTTTGAAGACAAATAATTTAATAACCCAAAAAGATGTTCAGAAGCAAAAGTGACAGAACCGAGACGAGAACCCAAGTGTCCCACTTCCTCCTCCTGTTCCCACAGCTTTCTGCTCTACCATCCGAACCCTGCCCCCCACCGTCTGGAAAAAGAAGAGATCTGGTGATAGAGAAGGGAGCCAGGGGGCAGTCACAGGGAGCTGAGGTCACTGCAACTAGAGATGATGGCATGCCCTACATATTTTATGCAGAACGAGTACGCATCAACTCCAGTGACAAGTTTCCTCTCCAAAAAGAGCGCTGCCTATAGCAAAGCAATCCTGGGTCTGAGCAAAAGGCCCCGAGTAAAAAAAATAAAGAATAGTCAGAAAGCCTGGATGGAAGTCCCAGCATTGACCATTTACCAATTGAGGCTATTTACATGACTTGCAAAAATGCTTTTTAAACTCTAAAGCACTGTACAAGCGCAAAATACTTCTTATTTCAATCCAGAATAATCCTCTCTAAGAAAAGTTTTCACCAAATCACAGATCTTGTCCAGGTGTTAGGTGTTCTCTATAATTAAAGAACCTAATGATACCCTTGCATGGGGGCAAGAAGATGGAGAAGAGAGTAAACTCCTGACAGTTCTTCTTTCTTCTGTTTCCCACTCCTGCCTCAAGCTCTCATTTAACAGGTGCAAAATCAAAAACAAAACGGCAATCAACCTCCAACTTCCCCTTTCTGACCTAACCTAGCTATCAGGAGAAAAGAAAAGAAATCAAACAGGAAAAAAATCCCAAACCTTTCAAATCATCTTCTCAAACAGTAAAACACATAAAATAATCTAAGAAAGAATAGGGCTAATTTTTCTAAGACTAAATGCCTGCTACCAGCACTATCACTGAAGGATATTAGCATATTTTAAATTGACATTGTAATTATATTTTTATTGAAAAGATAATAATTAGCAAAAATGAAACCTTATGCTTTGAATACAGGGTAGTAATAGGAAATTGATGAAGAAAATACAAAAGTTATTTACTGTTGGTTACTAATGAAGTTAATGGAAATAGAACTAATATTAGAATATATGGTTATCCCGGTTAATTGTTTTAGTCCTTCATAACTTCCTCCTTCTAAATTCAAAGATTCTTTCTCTAATTTATATCAATGCAGAACATTAACTCTGCTTTATGCCCAACTTTGATGGAATAGGAGGAGGATGTCCAGAATGTATTAATGCTTAAAAAAAATTCTACCATTACCCTATTATTGCAGGACACTTTATAACCAATGATAATAAATTTAACCTGAATTTTGGCCCAACAGAATGTTTCGAAATGGAGATGTTTCCTTCTGTTCAGTAGCCTGTTGCTTACGGATACTTTTGGGGGCCTATCAGATGATTTACAAGGGCAGCGGGCAGCACTGATCTGTGGTAAGGGATAAGTCAGGCCATGCCAGTGGAAACGTGCTTCTCACCTTTGTTAGTATTCCATCTTCTCGGTGATTCTTCTGTAGGACATGTTGAAGAGCTAGCTGAATTTTCTGTTGCAGTTTTTCAATTTTTACCTTTTCCTGCAGCCATGAACGATCTAAACGTGAAAAATGATACTCCTTAGTATTCTTCCAACATGGTGTCAGAACACCCAATTCCTCCTGACTCTTAGACACAGATTATTATACCACAATGCAGAGTTACAGACTGACAGGCCAGTTTCAGGCCTCGTTCCAAATTTGTTCCTAAAGGAGTTGAAGACTGACGGATGACAGTTATAAAAGAGTGTTAAACCTTTCCATTTGTACTGATACTTAATGGAAGGGAGGGTCCTTCCAAAAGGACAGCCATTTTATCTAAGGTCTACTCATACGAGTGGAAATGAAGCCACCACGGCCCCTCGAGCCTCTCTAATAATTACATTTCTGAAAGAAATACTCATATCAATCCGGCTAGCCTTTCTGGAAAATATGAAAATTGCCTTATAATCCAAGGCAACTAAAATTGTCAATGGAATTCCAGATGACTTAAGGGTTGTTAATTTAAGAGAAAGTCTTTATATGTAAGAATTTCAAATAGAAGATATAAATTCGCAAAACTGATTATCCCCAAGAGGCAGTACTGGTCGAAAACATAGATTACATTCAGAAAAACTTGTAGATGACATCCAAATGGATTTTAAGAAAAAGCAGGGTGTCTTAAAAACCACATTATCTTGGAGATTGGTGTTAGGGAGGGCAACCCTACTCAACCACAGCCTTTCTCTTGGTAGCAGGAGGTTAATTGTGGACTGGGTTTTATTCAAGTCTCATTTCTTAAGGTTTGTCAGAACAGCATGAGGTCTTCTTAAAAGGGTATATGTACGTATGTTGGGGGGTGGAGGTTGCTCTTTGAAAAAATTAAAATTAGATTTAGTAAGAGTGGCAGCCTCTCTTGGTAGTCCCCCAAATATTCTAAAAGTTATGTACCTTACATAAATTCTTTATCTCAATAATTTTTTTGTAAGATTTTTAAAAAAAATTTTTCTTCCTTCTCTCCAAAGCCCCCCAGTACATAGTCGTATATTTTAATTGTGAGTCCTCCTAGTTGTGGCATGTGGGACACTGCCTCAGCATGGCTTGATGAGTAGTGCTAGGTCTGCGCCCAGGATCCGAACCGGCGAAACCCTGGGATGCCGAAGCTGAGCACACGAACTTAAGCACTCAGCCATGGGGCCGGCTCCTACCTCGATAATTTTTAAACCATTTTATTTTTATTTGGTTACCTTACCTGCTGACATCAGTACAAATGCAGAAAACAATGCAATTTCATCTTCAGTCAGGTGCATAGAACATAAACTCTTTCCAAATTCAAATACAAAGCTAATAAAGTCTTCACAACCTGCCAAAATTAAAATAAAGACAGTTGAGGATTTTGGTTATTATCCCAGGAGAAAAATGGATCTAGTAGTTGAAGATCAAAGGGGATAGTGATAACATTTCTACCGTTTAACAGTTTTAAATCTTAAAAGAGAAATCTGTTTAGCTAGCATCACCATCACCACCATCATCATCATTCAAAATACCGACAGTGAACTTCTGATGTGTGATTACTATGTTAGGTACTGCTCTAAGCTTCTTTGGGTATCCCACTTTGTCACAAGAGCCCTATGAGGGAGGAATTATTATTATCCCCTTTTAGAGGTAAGGAAACAGACTTGTAAGAATAGTAACATATCTAAGGTTACACAGGTAGGAAGTAACAGTCTGAGATCCGAAGCCAGGCTGCCTGGCTTCAGAGCCCACACTCGACCAGTGGAGTCTAACGGTACAATCTAACTCAAATGTTACATTCCCTCACTTTTTGTTTTCTACTCTATCTGATCTAAAACACCCTTATAAATCCTAAGCAATGACACATTATAGTGGTAAAATCATTATAACTATTACAGAACTGAAATATAAAATGTGAAAGTCCCATAGAATAATAATCCATCCCCAAAAGACTGGTTAAATTTGGTGTCTATTCTTTCAGATTTGCATGTTATGTACATATATTTAAATGCCAGTGGGCTCTACTAAATTATACAAAACTTCTGTCATTTAACTGATTTTAAAATCACTTATATCTTGGATACTGTCTCATTTTTCTTAATGACTATATCCCACTTTATTTAAATTTTAGAAATGCAAAATAATTTATTTTTAAAGTTTATGTCAGTTTCACTTAGCTATACTTTATTTCTTTGATATCTGCATTTAATTCTCATTAATGGTTGTTATTTGAGGAGTATGGAAGGGCAGACTTTTAGCTCTTTCCTTGATTCTATGTATCAAATCACATCCTCTAGTTTATCTGAATAATATATCCCCTGAAAATCTAGTTCTTAAAATCTGGAAGGGAATTAGAAGGATATATAATATAAATTTCTTGTATTCCCAACTAGATAAAATGAAACTCTGGACCTTTACATATAACAGACAAAAACTGTTTGAGCGGTGTGAATTTTCTACAATGACTAACTATAAAGTAACATAGGTATGGAATCTTTTAATTTTTTTTTTCCTGAGGAAGATTCACCCTGAGCTAACACCTGTGCCAATCTTCCTCTATTTTGTATGTGGGTCACCACCACAGCATGGCTGCTGACAAGTGGTGTAGGTCTGCACCCAGGAAACGAACCCAGGCCACCAAAGCGGAGCATGCCAAACTTAACCACTAGGCCACAGGGCTGGCCCCTGGAATCCTTTAATTTTTGTTTCCAAATAACCACTTTCCATTTTGTTCAGTAAGAGCGTTCACTGAACTCCCATCTTCTCCTATAGCCCTGATTTGAAGACAAAGCCCCCAGAGGTGTCTTTACCTAAGGATTTGAAGACTTCCGGGCTAGCGTATTTCCCGTCAAAGTACACGGTGTTGTTCTGGGAGTCAAAGGCACGGCACATTCTGATAAACACCACCTCTAGAGAACCTACGCAAAAGGCAGAAATGGGGTGGATTAGTCCATCTTGGAGAGTTCATTTTGAAGGCACTAACGTGGAGACCACTTTCTGAGTCCGGCGGTGGGTATCGTGTGCCCCGACCACGGCGTTTAGCCAGTGGGCTCTCAGTCACATCAGCTCTCTATTTAAAAGGGAAAAGTTCACTATGTAACCAAAGACTCGAGCTGAAGTGAAGGCCTGTATTACCAAAGAGAGATTGATTTACAAGTTACTTCTTTGGCATTCTTCTGTCTTGCAACATAGAGTCTCAGAGTTGCTAGGAAAACACTGATTCATATTTATGAAAACAAACAAAACCGAGGGCTATCTCTCTGAGTTCCACAACCTTCTTTCTAACGACTTATGGTAACCTCCTGAGGATCTGGAGCATAGAGACCAAACACAGGTGATGGTAAAATGGGGGAAGGCAGGTGTCCTTCATATTAATCTTTTCACCCAGAGGAGAAACAAAACGGAGGGAAAGTTTCCTGCAAACGGCTCAAAACTCTTTAAGAAGAACTCAGTTTCTGCTAAGAGAAACGTGAGCTATTATCACTGGAGAAGAACTGCTCCCGACACCTTCCTTACCCAGCATTTCTTTAATAAGCCGGTGAAAGCAGGTTAGGGAGGAATCTCAAAATTCACGGGCAAAGCACATACCTGCTTTGAGAAGCACAATTTGATCGTTTTGACACAGTTCCATAAATCCATCAATGCGTTTGGCAAACTCCACCACATACTGTATAGCTTCTGTAATTTTGATGGCACACAACTGCCACATCACCTCCCGCTGCTGTGGAAGAGGGAAACACATTAACATACGCGGCCACTCGCATCCTTGACACCGTTGTTTTCACTGTTCCCATTTTGTAAAATCCTTCTTTGGAAATGGACTCAAAAAGCCCTAGAGGATTAAAAACCTAACAGTTGGCCAGTTATTTGAGACATAACAATAGCTTCCAAATCCTTTCTCATCTCTTCCAATTCCTTTCTTACCATTTTGGTGGCAAAGGGACAGGGGCAAGATATTATGAGTATATATGTAGCTGAAGATGAAAACATGAGTCAGGGAAGCAAGGCACGCGCTGCTTTAACCCTGGGCTACGGAGAGCAGCAAAGTAGGATCTTCTTTTAAGCAATGATTTTGCCTTGGGGAATTTACCACCGCCTTACGGGGGGAAGGGAAGAAAAGAGGCATCAATTACATTTATTGTGTGCAGGCTATGAGCTCAGGTGCTTTACAGCATCCTTGTCTTCATTTCACAGCCTTGCCACTTCCTACCGTTTTGTTGCTTCCCTTTGTCACTTTGGCCGCTGGTGTTCCCTGCTACCTCAAACGAAAAGTGACGTGCTGCTCTCCCCCAACATATCCCATTGAATTCCTTTTATACACCCACTCTTCAACTCAGTGACAGGGTGACCTGGAGCTCTTACATGGCTCACTTGTTCCCCCAATCTTAGTTTAAGGCTCTTTCCACCAATATGATGGGGTGAAAGAAACTCGAATTAGGGGCTAGGAGTCATGGGCTAGTCCTGCTGTTTTTGCTCTCTCCCCTTATGCCCAAGGATGTTAGTTTCCTCATATGTAAAATGAAGGGGGAAATTAGCCTAGATAATCTCTATGGTCCTTCCTAAGTCTGAATTTCTAAGATTATTGAGGAAAATCACAGTATTTTCTTTTACCAAAGGCGGAATGGCTAATTAACATTTCCCCTTCTCCAGCCCTGCCCTCTGATTTTGGTGGCTTGCTGATCAGAGTGTTTCATAGGAAAAGGCAAGTAGCAGCACCGTTTGTCAGCCTCATAGTGCGAGGCTCAGACTGGAGTTACCATCATAGCTTCCCAGCCTTTTTTTGTACACCTTCTCTAAACTCCTTCTTCTCCACCTCTGGAAACACGAGGCTCAGATTATTTTACATCCACTTCCAGACCTTGAAATCTTCCATTGTGATATCAGGACAAACCCCAATTCATTTAGCCTTTTGGAAGCTGCTTAATCTAGCCCCGCAGCTGACAAACGGTAGGAGATACATGCGTGGTTACAGGCACACTAGAATTTGTTTGCTATTGCTGAAATTTCTCACACTGGCTTCTCAGGAAGACGACACAGTGCCAAGTACATGATCAGCTCTGGAAGAAAGATTTTTAAATAGAAATCTGACATCTGATGAAAGACACTCATTCTTTGGTCTGTCTGTATTCCTGATCAAATCTCCCCACGAACACCTTCCCCAGTGTTGCCCCGATCCTAGAGAACTCTCTTCAGAGTGTACCTTGTTTTGATAGTTCTCAATCTCCTCCTGCAGAAAGGTCTGCCACGTTATCTGCTGCAGCTCTTCTCTCAAGTATTGGCAAGTTTCCAGATGTGACTTAGATATATTCTGTGCAAGGTGTTCTAAGGAGAAAACAGAAGATCACAAACATGAAAAGCCAAGTTCTTTGGATAATCAGTGTTTTCCCTACTTTGTATTTGATCTAAAAAGTAACAAGTATAAAGCAACATGCTGAACCGATTTCAATTAGCTTTCATATTGAAGTAAGCAATTTGGAACTATTCTGTATTTTGGAACATGAGGATGAAGGACAGGCAAAGCCAACATTTAGCAGTGAGGTGTGGTGACTTCAAAGACCCCCCTGACCTTGACCTTCTTCTGTGCCTTTACACCAATGTCTGGGAATGAATAAATATTGACCTAGGTAGGTGTGGGAAATGACTGACAGACTCTTCTTGGCATTTTCATGGAGACACATCTGCCATATACATTGACCTAGGGAGGAGTACTCTTGGAAAATTAGGAAAGGGTATTCTTTTGTGATAACAACTGTATATTTCTTTTGTTTTTCCTGCAAATAACAAAACACGCATTACTGAGGGCCTGCTATATCACTATACAGAGTGTGGGGTTAAGAGATGGGCTCTGGAGCCAGAGTGCCTGAGTTTGAATCTCAGTTCTGCTACTTACTAGCTGTGTGACCTTGGGTGAGTTACTTAACCTCTCTGTGCTTTGATTTCCTCATTTGTAAAATGAAGAAAACAGTACCTAGTTTGCAGGGCTTCTATGAGAATTAAATGAGTTGAGCACTTAGAACAGAGAGGGTTACATAGCACGTGCTATGTAAATATTTGTTCTTATTACACTGGAGTGTAGGGAGTTTGAAGATATTAAAAGAAACAGATGGGGCCAGCCTGGTAGTGTAGTGGTTAAGTTCCCACACTCTGTTTCGGCAGCCCGGGGTTTGCCAGCTTGGATCCTGGGCACAGACCTACATACTGCTTATCAAGCCATGCTGTGGCAGGCATCCCACATATAAAGTGGAGGAAGATGGGCAGGGATGTTAGCTCAGGGCCAGGCTTCCTCAGCAAAAAGAGGAAGATTGGCGGCGGATCTTAGCTCTGGGCTAATCTTCCTCAAGAAGAAAAGAAATAAATGCCAAGGAAGTTTCTCTAGGAACTTATAATCTGGTGAACATGTATGGACACACTGAAAGGAGAGTTCAAGACATTAGACAATAAAGCATAAAGCTGAATTTATATCAGAAGAGAAAGAAGACAAGACAACAGGTGCTGTCAGGGAAGAGAGAGATGAGAGGAGCTAGGGGATGCTTCTTGGCGGAAGAGGAACATTTGAGTTGGACCTTGAAGGATGAGGAGGATTCGGTAGGCAGAGGCCCGCGGTGTGCGGAGGTGGGCCAGAGGGATGGAAGATGCTGGCCTTACGGGAGACAGGTAGATGTGAAAAGTGATGGTGTCAAAACAGAAACATGAGTAGGTAAGAGTCCAAATCCAGAGGGAACTTGAACGTCAGGACTGAGAGCGTAGACTTGATTAACAGGCGCAGTCAGCAGGATTCTCAAGGGGCAGCTGACAGGCCAAACGTTGTGTCTGGGGAAATAGAACAAGCAGTTTAGTGATTCGTGGATTGCAGCATGGCGAGGCTGGAGGCAGGAGGACCAAACAGAAGGCCGCTGGAATCTAGATGTGAGGGACTGAGAGCCTGAAGTAGATTGGTAATAATTGTTATGGAAGGGAAGGACAACTAAAGAAGTGTTTAAAAGAAGCATCGACGAGGTTCTGCGAATATGAAGCCAAACCCCAAAGCGATCCCCCTCTCGGGGTCTTGAAGATGTAACAGGAAAGCCATTTGAAAGAATGGTGCTGCATGCAAACTTGGCAACACGAGGAACAGTCTCTGTTTGTTTGGAAATCTGTTACTGCTTTCATCAAGAGCCATACTAAACAAGACAAACGGTGTGAAGAGAGAGCAAGTTCACCAAAACAGAGCTCGAAACCAGAAACTCTGCAGAGACGCCGAAACGCAATAAACCATAACAGCCCTGCTGGGCAACACACAGACAGAGAAAAAACATAAACAGATACGATGAAAAATCAAACAAATAAAAGAAAAAAATTTAAAGAAAGAGACTGAGAGAAACTGAGAGGGAGAAGCCAGTAAATTGTGTCTTAGAACCAGTGACACTTGTGAAGAGAAGAGAGGAATAAAGACAAAAATAATGGGGAGTCAGAAGCAAGATAAATGTGTAAAGAGGAAATCAGTTTTTGCAGATAAGAAAAAAAATGATGAACTGTTCACAGGGAAGCTGGGGGATCCTATGAGGTGAGTAATGGAAAGAGGCTCCTAGTATTCTCTTCCAGATCATGCCTCTTTTCCAGTCACGATGGTCAGCATCTTGTTTGACTTCATCCTAAAAATTGTTCCCACTCATCCCTACATATTTGAGCCCAGCTTTTAGAAGTGACAATGAATGATGCAATGTCCATGACCCACCAGTAGAGGGCAGTGGTTGCATTCTCACCAGCAACTCCCTTTGATTCCAATTCACAGTTGATTTGACAAGTGTAAGATTTTAGACACTTTGCTATTTTTAAATCTCCATTTCAGCAAAGGAGAATATGGCCAGACTGAGTAGAAGTTAAGAAGTTAGTGTGGCCTGTCAGAGAAACAGTCTGGAATAGTGAAATACCTTGGAACTAGGAGTTAGGAGACCTGGTTTCTGGTCTGAGCTCGGTGGATAACTCAGTTCCCTTCCTCAACCATGATAGTCTCATCAACACAAGCCAAGGTCTAGATATCCTGACTTCTGAGTTAGTCACAGAATTTCAAAGTGAGAAGGAACTTTAGACATCATCTGGTCCAAACTCTTCTCAGTTTACAGACAATAACATTAATAATGATAATAGTTAACACTTATATAGCGTTTACTATGTGCCAGACCCACAGAACTTATATATATATATATTCTGAATATATATAGTTTGTTGATTTTCATAATAACCCTGGGAGGAAGGTACTAGTGTTATCTCCATTTTACAGATAAGGAAACTGAGTCACAGTGATGTTAAGTGACTTTTCCAAGGTGTCACAGCTGGCAAGTGGCCAATGACTCAAACTCCCATTTTGGCTCCAGCGTCTGTGCTCTTTATCTTAATATTCTCTAGGTGGGGAGACTGCAGCTTGCAGAGGTTACATGACTCATGCTCACTTGTACAACCTATAGCCAAGCTAGGACTCACATGAGATGACTTCTCGTCTCATGCTTTGCCCAATATACCAAGTGTCTCTCTTGCACAAGAGTTTAGTGATCGATTATAGTAACAAGTGAAGTTAGCTTTCTTTTTTTAAATGAACCTAGACTGCTGATCTGGAATGCATAATTGAGGTACTAACTGTACATCTAAGGCAAAATTTCCTAGCCAGGAATGCAGGCATATCTCCACTAAAATTAATGGATTGTAGAGACTATTATTGAAAGGTAGAATTGGGCTTAGGATATGTTAATTTACAATTTGTTTTCCAATTGTACAATTTGTTTCATTTGTTTAAAAGCTGATGACAAAATTTAACCTAAAAAGACGTCAAGAGTCTTAGTTAAAGAGATAGCGGAACTTAAGCCCCAAAGGCCATATCGGGGGCTTCAGAGAGTTTTGAAGAAGGAGCAACGTCTTTGTCCACTTTTATGCTACTCTTAGCTCCCCAAACTCTTTTGTGCATGTAAAGGGGGTAGAAAATGAAAGCCCAATTTATATCCTTTTCAGATAAATTCTTGTTTAGTTTTGGATATGAGAGTAGTCCTAGTAATGAGTTAATTTTATCCATCCTGGGAAATGTCACAACGCATGTGAAAAATCCCTAATTTAGGAGAATATGGAGGACATATGAGGGCACTGAGCTCCCAGACGACACAAGGAGACAACTGTGGAAGAGGAAACTGGTTTGTGGGGGAAGGAGGGTCTGGGGGCCTCGGCTTAGCCATTCGGGTCCCACTCTGATATTAGCGCACATTTAGCCAAAGTGCCATCTTCAAGGGCAACACTCTGGTTAAGCCCTTGGATTTATTCCAGGGTTGAACATCTGACAAGCACACGGGCTGGATCCACTAGTATGTATGATAAGGGAGAAGCAACCCTAAAGTGAGCCAGGTCATTTTTCATGATATCATGTCAGCTTTCAATCAAATCCTTATTCATTTCTGAAAATTTTACTTTCATTACAGTTCTGCTTAAGGCTCAGCCAACCAAGATTTCATGACAAAAACGGAAGGTTTTTGTTCTAGTTCAAGAAAAAAAAAATCAAACCTACCTCTGCTCAGCTTGGCTTCTAGTTCAGAGGTTTCTCTGTTAATCAAAAGAGCTGCGATGCACCTTTAATGCTGTTCAGTGGTTAAAGACCAGGCTTAAAATGTCCCTGCTCTTGAGGATTTAAATTTAGACCCATAAAGAGGTGCTTGTGTAAAAACCGTAAAGAACATTCAATTTGTTCTATTTGGAGAAAGATTTTACTGGAAATATAAATTTCACTTAAAAAATGTTTTATGGGGTACAGAGGTGGAGAAACCATCTAAAGAACACAACCATTATTTCTGTGAACTGAGGATGTCTGTGCTCAGGTCAGAACCTGCTGGTTCTTTTCCATCTGAAGTCTTCATTCTCTCCTCGTATTAACTTAGTCATCTCCACAGCAACTAATTGAAATATCCCAAAGGATTATAACCTTGTGTGAGGAATCATGGGGAGGAGCAGATCAAATTTGAAAACGGCAAAGGTTCTTATCAAAGTTTCTCTAATAATAGTGCTGTACTTAAAAATCGATTAAATATAACAGAGGATGTTAACACGACTTCCTTGAAATGGAAAGTTTTCCATTGTCTGTGTTATCAACATTTCTAGGTCACGTCTCCCAAGAAGCAACACTGTCCCAGGAATACGGAAATGACAGGGTTTTTTTTTCATGGTGAGTCTTTGATGAAATACACCAGCTTTGTCACCAATATCCATCACTGAAATATTTTGGCAAATCAAGAAGCCCATTTCCATTTAACATTTATAGACTACATCGGGGTTGCAAAATCTAGATGCCTACACGGGCTGGGCAGGGATATAAACGGGAAAAGTGGGATAGTACCCCCTCAAGGTGTTAGGGCCAACTGGCGCCCGGTGGTTGGTGCTATTCACAAATGCTGGTCCAGTGTAACCAGATTATTTTTTTTCCTCACACAGGAAGCTGAAAATATGAACTTTTAGGTGGAATTGTCCAGGTTTAAACTTTTAGCAACCAAGTCAAAAACTTTAAAACTCTGCGCTGGTCAAAAAACATGTCTCTGGACCAGGTTCAGTTTGTGGGCTGCCATTTTGACAACTTTAGGTACAAAGCAATACCTGAAATATAACTAAAGTAAATAACTAACGATGTCAGTGGGGGCCATTCCCTCAGCTTGCAGTTTTCTGTGGAATTTAAAGACTGCTTGAAGTTAGTGTTGTCCCATCTCTGATGCTCAGGTCAACATACGATGGGAAAGAGTGGACAGCCAAAAGCAAGGAGCAGGATGGAATCATGAAGCAGTCCATATGGTAAAGGTGAATTACCCTTTTAGTTGCATCATTTTAATAACATAACTCATTAGAGGAAGGTCAAACATCTCCTATTTACTTCGAATGGCGTGAGTAGTGCATCCAAATGGGAACATGGAAGACCTTACCTAATTCTGCCATGGACACAGTTGGGGAAGTCTCTCCATTGGTGAAAGAACAGTAGGGAAAGAAGCCTGATGCTGGTGTGTAGTCACATATTGGTTCTGGTTTGATTCCATTGATATCCAGACCTGACTGGTCCGGGGAAGGCTGTATGTCCAGGTAGAAGCTGCTGACCGCAGAGTCTGCCTTGCTCCCCTCGGGGGTGTGCCCATCGATGTAGTTGCTGAGGTCGTCATGAAGTTCCGTCAGCCCGTTGGCCGAGATGTTGTAGGTCGGAGTCAGCGGCTCGGCCTCTCCGGGCTGCTGTTGGTGGTCTCGCTGCTGCTGCTGCATCCGGTGTTTCTGCACTTCTGCATACAAGCTGTCTCTCTGCTTTTTTGACATTCGGCCAAATTTTACAGCTGGAAGAAAAACGCCCAAACACACCATATACAATATGCTTTTCTTCATTACCCTCTCCTGCATACTTTGGGGGTTCCTTTGAAGTCTCAGACACTCTCAATCAAAAACCACATAAGCACAAAATAAGGACATGATCCAGAGGTGAAAACAGTCTCACCCCGCACAGGCTTGCTCCACACCTCAATAGCCAAGACACATCCCAGAGGAACTAAGTTTCAGAAACAGACTCAGCACTGGTAGAAGAGACCCAGAGCAATGACCACCTTGTTTTCCTGCTGTTACGTTAACCCCATGCTCAGTGGGAGCCATAGGTGACTCAATGGGCTTGTTCACTCTCCACCCACGCAGCTGGCCACCTCTTTTTCTTCCCAGTGCTCAGACCGTGCACAGGGATGTACAGACTCACAGAGGTACAGTGAGGCACAACCAGTCAAACCTCAATTTTCATTCATTTCATTATTCTGTATACTCAAATGAGTTTCTTCCCAATCCAACAGCCAAATCTGGGGCTTCACTGAGAGACCTAAACAGACTGGTTGAGGCCTTTGCAATTCCCTGGATTACATCTCTGGGTCTACCTGCTCTAGGAAGGCCCCTCCCCTTCTCTTGGGTCATAGCAGCCCTATGAAACCCCTGGACCCATCTTTAAATGACACTTTCTGCTGTTCTCCTTTAGCCTCAAGTAAACAGGTTATCGGAATCTTGGAAGGGCAAATATTGTGTACGATCCCTGTAGGGCAAATTTGTGTTTGCCATGCTTCTCCCTGTGATGTGTCCCCCTATTTAGAGTGGAGCAATGACTGTTGTAACCTTCCATTTCATTCAGAATCCCAAATGATTTCTCCTGAAACACTCAGATAGTTGAGAAGAAAAGCCCTGTGATTTCCTGGTCTGAACTCTCCCACTAACCCATTTATTTCTCAGCCCAACTCTGTAAATGCAGATAAAGCCTCTGCTGGAGGGACTAAGATCTCCTAATTGATTGTGGTTAAATTTATACCGACTGAGTGGATGAAATCACCCATCTGACCATCATCATAATTCTACAAGTCTGGGGCAGGAGGCAGGATAGATGGAAGTGAAATTGGGAACCACGGCCCCTAGCCAGGCCAGCTGGTGGATTCTCTTCCCGCCAAGTAGGATGCGTTGTCCTTTTCACAGAGCAAACAAGTGAGGTGGGTACTGGTCAATTTCTAGTTTCCACAACTCAGGAAACAAGCTTTGGTGGGGCTGGTTGGAGTAATCAGGCTGACGTGGGGCCCCAAATTCACTGCAAGCCCACAACATCTGCTGTCACTTATACACAAAATCTCCACAAGGCATACTGAAAGTACCTTATCTTTTTGAAAAGAATACTCTAGAACACCCAAGGGGATTAATACCCATTGGTGAAACTCATTCTGCTGTAACTGTGAACTGTTTTAACTTTTACCTTAACAACAGTAATCATGCCATCCTGTAAGTGAAATGAAAGGATCAGCTCTTGAGAAAATGTACACACAACTTGTGATTTTAACTTACAAGTTCATAAGAGAGATGTCTAACTGTCAGAGCCATCGGAAGATAAAACCTGCAGAGTTGCATATCACAGGAATTTCTGAGAATATGGTGTAAGTTCTGTGACTTGCACCTTCCGATGCCAGAAACTTCCCTTTTGTTCCCACACATTTTAAGAGGCCACTCTGTGCACCACTACTGAAGGATATCATAACTCGTGCCTGGGTGGGTCCGATTATGATTATGGGTCCATCTGATTATGGGGAAGGCAGGCTTTAAGAACGCCTGCCCAGCATCCTGAAGTATTTTTCCACAGGCTGAAACTCCATTGGAAGGGATATTTCCTTCAAAGGGATCTCTTAAGAGAGCCAGCCAGCATACATTCAGAAAAGTCCTTAAAACGTACCCGCTGTCCTTTCTACCCAGTTTCCTTGTATAAGAATAACTGTCTTGAAATCTGGTGTTGATTATTCAGTGCACTTAAGATAGTTTTCCAGGAAAATCTTGAAATGTTTTGCAATTGAATGGTAGATGGTCTCTGTTTCTTAAAATAGCTTCTTTTAATGAAAAGAACATTTGTCACAGAGCCATGCTTTGCACTATTTTCACACTTTCTGTATGTACAAATATTTGACTTTGGCATGTGATTCAAAATAGCCAGCTAGCATAGAAGCTAATTCATCCCAACTGCCAATAAGCTTACTAGTGTAGGGCATGTAACAATTAGCTCTGGCTTGTGTTTCCTACTGGGCATAATGCCTATAGGAGGTATATTCATTAAGGCCCTCAGATGACACTTACCTTCAATCAATTCATCCACCTGCAATGTCTTAAACATCAAAAATCAGAAGGTGTTCTGACCACACAGACACTTCTCCTCTATGCTATTCCCCATTAGCCAGTCAGCTGACTCCGATGGATTATTGAGGAGGAAGTAACTGCTGTGAAACCCACAAAGCCACCAGAGGGGTGGGGGTGGGGGGAGGTTAGGGACAGAGGGGACACATTCTGGCAGATCTGGGTCCACGTTTCAGAAGGCACTTTCACAACCCCACACTACTGTACAACTCAAGCTGTGCGTGCTCACCATCTCGAGACATCCCTACGGCAAGGCATTTCTGTAATCGACAGTGTTGGCAGCGGTTTCTACTGGTTCGATCAATCAAACAGTTCTTCTGACGAGGACAGGAGTAGGTGGCATTGCTTTGCTGACTTCTCCTGAAAAAGCCCTGTGATTCAGTTATAAAATATAAAACAGGTTAGTGTCAGTTTGAGCAGTATGATACTAAAGGCAGTATACTAAGCACTGAGCGGCATTAATATTTAATGGAGAATTAAACTTGTAGCAGAATCATCCAGGAGACCATTAATGAAATTAAAGTCACTTCTTTTTCCTTGAGTAAAATTGATCCCCAGAGCCTAATCCTCCATTCCTTACACATGCAAAACTTTTCTTTGACTCCAACAGACGGTTGCCTTCCTTCGTAAAAACCACAGGCTCAGGCCCTGTTCTTGGCTTCTAATGATCAAAGCTATGTGCTTGATGGAATGGTACAAAGGCACTTATCTTTAACCTTTATCTCCAAAATATTTTTAGTAGAATAAAAACAAACACTTTTCTGGGACTTCCAGAGATAAGGAAAATGCAGCCTCACCATACCCCAAGGCAGCTGCAATCCTGGTACTGTAGTAACCTCTAGCAGCCCACTTTAATCCACCACCCTGCAGGCATCTTGCATTCTCCAAGTCAGAATCAACTGTCTCGGGGAAGTTAAATGACACTTGGATGCATTATCTTGGCAGATCCATCAGATTGGGGATACTCCTCAACCCTTGACAATTTGGAAATACAATGTGTTCAGAATCATGGCCTTTAAGATTTAGCAAAACCAATCCAATGTTCATCAAGTTCCTCTTGTTTGTTAAGCACTGTTTTGGAAATGAGAGGATGTACAAGGATGTTTAAAGAGCCACTGACCTCAATGATTTCATTCATTCATTCATTCATTCATTCTTGCGAATTTCATGAGCTGGACTCTAACTAGCTCATTAATTTTCAGTGTTTATTCTTTTCCTAAAGCTGAAAGTTTTCCTTTTAGTAGTAACCCACAAGTTTTGCTATGTAGTGTTTTCATTATCATTCATTTGAAAATGCTCCAGTTTTCAACAGATTTCTTTAGTCCATATGTTATTTAGAAGCACATTTCTTAATTTCCAAACATGGGTTGGGGGGCTTTTGGTTATCTTTTTATTGTTGACTAATCTCTCAGTGGTTTTGCAAGCCTGGGATGTACTCTTCAGAGAAAGAAGGTAATCAGAGTTGTTTCTATGAAGCAGAGCCAGGAAGGATACAAAAGAGTACTATCATCTTCAAATCTTTAGTGGCAAAAATAGATGACCCCAACAAAGGGGACAGTAGTGGAGAGGGAAGAGGTAAAATCCTGAAGAACTCAGAGTGGTGGGCAAACTGATAAGGGTACTCTCACTAAAAGATTTTTCTGGAGGGGCTGGCCCCGTGGCCGAGTGGTTAAGTTTGCGCGCTCCACTGCAGGCGGCCCAGTGTTTCGTTGGTTTGAGTCCTGGGTGCGGACATGGCACTGCTCATCAGACCACGCTGAGGCAGTGTCCCACATGCCACAACTAGAAGAACCCACAACGAAGAATACACAACTATGTACTGGGGGGCTTTGGGGAGAAAAAGGAAAAAAATAAAAATCTTTAAAAAAAAAAAAAAAAGATTTTTCTAGAGGCCACCTTAGCAGTCGTATCAAAATCCTTAAAAACATGCTTATCCACTGAACCAGTAATCACCCTTCAGGGACTATATTTTAAAGGAATATTAAGAATGGTACAAATATTTACCTACAAGCATGTTGATTTCAGTACTATCTGTAATATAAGAAAAATTTAGAAAGATGCTAAATGCCCAAAATTAGTGAATTGGAAGAGTCATAATGGATATCCATACATTGAGTGACCATTAAAAATGGTATTTCAAAAATACAATTATTGACATAAAATGGTGATAAAAATATACTGTTGAATAAAAAAACAGCTAAAGAATGAAATATAATCCAATTTTTTAAAAAGAAATCCATATATTTAACAAAGAAGAAATTTTGGAAAATGATGCCCCCAAACGAAAAGAATTGTTGGCACTGGTTGGTGGGGCCATGGGTGATTTTAATTGTCTTTCTATTTATCTGTGCTTTCTAATTTTTCTACAATGTGCAGGTAGAAAGGTAGATGAGTTACTCGGGAAGAACCATCTAGTACCTCTGCTTTCTTTTGTGGTGGCCGGGGGACTTTGTTGGATAAACCATGGATACGATGGCTACGACCTCAGTTCCCAGTTCCTTTTGGAAGCCAACCTGGGATGGGAGGGGACCTCTCAGCTCCTCTGGCTCTCTGCCAAGCTGCTCACTAACCTAAACATGAGCAAGGCTGGGGGCCAGGGTCTCAGAGTGTCCCTCTATTGTATCTTAAACCTCCCCTATATCAAGTCTGCTTCTTCTGTGAAGCAATCTCTCTTTTCTTAAAATATCTAAAGCTGTGGGTTTTTTTGTGTTTTGTGTGTTTTTTCCCTCTGTGAAAAGAAAGTGAGAAGTGAAGCTTTTTAGGGGGCTGGAGAGAATTCAAGAAATATAAATGGTAACAGAGGCAGATAGTCCTTACAAAGAGATACCAAGAGGTCACCTGTGTAGGTATCCAGTTTAGTCTGAGACATCTAACCTGTCAAAGCTGAAAGGTGTTTATTTCCTTCTTGAAACTCTACCACCATTCAGACCCTCTGTGTTTGCTACCACTGTGCGTGCCTAGGATCAGGAATTATTTGCTTTTCCTTTAGTTGAGGCCGAATTTTGCTTGCTTCACAATGAGCCTGTTCCATTTTGTTCTATGATCATGAATATGGAGAATGTCTGAACGCTCTCTTTGTTTCTTTAAATGGAACCAGTACTTGAGGCCTGCCAAACTATCTCCCAATAGCTCATCTGTAGACCAGATCACAGCATCTGTCACCTTTCTTTCTGGTTCTTTTCCACCTGTAGTATTTCTTCTCAAGATCCTTTCCATTTTCTCTACTTCTTTCAAAAATCTGAAATCCAGAACTAGACACAGTTCTTAAATAATGCTTAGATCATTAACAAAAAGGATGCTACTTTTTAGTTTCCACATATTAAACTCAAGTTAACATCAAACCACCACTAATAAAGTTCCAGAATGTTAGTACAGAAACCATGTACAACCACCAGTTTGCTCCGCATCAAGGGAACTCCGAGAGGGCATTATGAAGATGCTGACGATGACAATGAGAGAGAGAGAGAAATCTTAATGAGTGCTTGTATTCATCATGTCCTTTCATTCTGTATTTTTGATGCTTTGACATCTCGGGGACTTGCTGACCCAAGAGGGACTGCACTTCCCAGGGCTAGTTAATTCCTAAAGGTAGCAAACAACCTGCCCAGGGGCACGCCTTTCATATGCAGACCAAGCAGTGCAGAGCCCATATACCCAACCACCACCTCTATAAGGCTCTCACACTCTGGGCCAATATTCCCTTGCCCTCACCACCCGAGGACCAGGTACCAGAGACTAGGGACGACCCCTAGACACCAGAGCCAGCTGAATTATTTCAACTAGCCAATCCTAAACCTGCTTACCCTCCCTTGCCTGTTTCTTCCTGGGAAAAATCACAATAAAGGCTCTGCTCATATTTTCCCCTCACTCTCTCTGCCTCCTGACTGTCCCCAGTGCTTCCCACCGGGGTGCTCCTCTGTGGCTTGCTGTGCCTCCTATTTCTAGACACCTGAGAGGACAACAAACTTCTTCCCTCATAACGTCATTTCGTGTCTGTGTACCTTACCCAACTGACTAAAACAAATCGCAGGTATCATTAAGACAGTGCTTCTCATGTGCTAGACACCCTGTGCTTTCTGTGACCTACATCATTCAATTTTGACAAGGGCAATGTGAGGCAGGTGCTATGCCTTGTTTTAAGGTCAAAGAAACTGAGGCTTAGAGAGGCGTGATGACTTGCTTGGAACCCCACCTCCAGCCTGGGGGAAAGGCATGATATGAATTCATATGGTTTAATTCCAGAATTCACACTTTCATTCTTTTTGTTTTTCTGCTTCCCTGTGTGTCAGAAGGATTTCCACTTGGTTGTTCTCATAGAGGGCAACCATTAAATTAGGCAGTGCAAAGAAACAGGTATGCATAATAAAGGAGCAAGACTCATCTCCTCTGAAATCCATGTTTTCCTTCCGTGAGCCCCTGCAGCCGACCACGTGTCGCTGCCCAGGCATTCCAGGTTCCTCTTCTACAGCTGCCTCTTGATGTGGGTTTCAGTCACCCAAGAAAGCCAGTCTCATGGTCTCCTGATCTTCCTTCATTTCTGACCAGGATTATGTCCCTTTTTATTCACCTTACTTATTTCTAAGTTACTTTGGCTCATTTAGAAAACAAACAACAACAACTACTACAACAAACTTACTTCAAGGACACAGAGTCACCATCATTAAAGATGTCTGAGTCATTATGCCGTAAATGGCAAGGCAAACCCATGAGGCACTCCATGCGCTTTGAGCAATGGCGTGAGACTGGAACCAATGTCTGGCTCCAAGCTATCTGCTTGGAAAGGGACCACCCTTCTTCAGACATCTCAGCTGTGAAGGGTTTGGGAAAAGAGAGCAAGCAAGCAGACACACCTGACTCTTCACGGCACCAGTTACTCCTCACCGAGTCAGAGGAGCAAGTGTCTGCTCAAAGTTCTGGAGTGGCAGAGCTGAGAACCAGAGAAGAGATCTTTCTTTTGGACTAAGTCAACAGAGTCATGCCCCCAAGGAGAGCTATCAAATACCCGATGGGAGGGGTCAAGTGGGCTTAGAAGGTGAGAGCTGTGAAGGGAGACAGAGGGTTAGCCTCTGTGACTCAGATAAACACTGAACTTTGCATTTCACACAGAATGAAGGCTCGGGCTTCCTTTTTTTTTAAAAACAACTCTACTTTTCAGCATTCCTTGGTGTTTCTCAGAGGTTTAAGGATTTGGGAAGTTAAAACTGACAAAATATGTAAAGCTAATGAACACAGAAGAGGGAGAAAGATTACAAGAAGGAGAAGCAAGAGGAAGAAAGACTGGAAAGCATGGTAGGTACCCTCCTACCTCAAGGTAGAAGCATGCTTATAAGTGTAGAAGCAGAGTCTTGACTGACTGGGGAGCGGTCCTGGAGAGGGTCCCACTGAGAAGTCAGTGAGCTGAGACACGAGTTCCAGCAGCTGGGGAGTTGGAGGCCACACAGAGAGCAGGGGCAGCACAGGCCAGTGCATGGAGTCTTGGGAGGGGTTGGTGAGGTATGTATAAAGAAGAGAGAAAGTGCTGAAACTGTAAGCTAGCTGGGAAAGATATTAAGTACGTAATTTTGGAGTTTTATTTCTAAAAGATGAACTAATGAAGTACTTCTTTGCCTTTCATGAAAGTTCACTTTTTATGGATGTCAAAATACGTGGAGATGTGTCATTATAAACATGGTGGGCAAGAGCAGAGAGCCGCCATGATGAAATTTCAGGGTAGTAGTCCATACTTAGTGTGACTGTGGCACACTACCACCACCTAGTGGCAGCATATGAACAGGCAGCAATACGAATCGTAAATTAGAATAACACAAACAGGTCTTTAGAGCTGGAAGGGAGTTGAGAGATTATCAGCTTCAGTGGTTCTCAAACAGACAGTGCATCAGAATCACCCATGCAGTTTTTAAAAAGTGCACTTTGTATCTGTTGAACCAGAACCTTTGGGGATGTAGTCCAGGCATACATAATAGTTTGAACAATATGAAATTGCCATTTTTGTAGGTCAAAAAAGAAGAAATGTCAATTTTGTATGGTAAATATTTTAACAAAGCTTCCTGAAGACTCTGCTGCTTTCCTTTTATTAAGAAGCAGAGATTTACTCTAGTTTTCTGATTGTGCGGATAACAGAAATGAAGCTCAGATATGGGAAGTGACCTGTTCAGGGTTGTCCTACGGCTGGTAGGTGTCAGTGATGGGACTCAAACTGCAGTGTCCTCTTACTGAAGGATCTCTTAAGTGTTGGACTAAAAACCTAATGTCATGCAGTCTTGATTTGCTCACACACAGACTCCCTGCGCATCAAGCTCCTGCCTCAGTTTCCACTGTCTCAAAGATCACCTTCCAGTGCTCCCTCCCTTATCTCACCTAGCCTTTCAGATGGCCTTTCAGTGAGTTTTATTTATGATTTCTGCCTTCTCTTCTCTGGAAAATTCTACTTAATTTTTTTTTAACAATATGGCTGTACACTATGAAACTATTCATTGATCCCTCTAGATTGGAGCTCCCCAGGACCAGGACTGAGGCCATGGGGTGAGGAAGATGGCTCATATCGGGTTGCAAGAGTTGAATGTTAAAATTTGTGGAATTTTGTGAACCACTTACTAAATATAACCAATATTAAAAGTTAACTTATTATTTTATTACTATTCTGCTATTATCCATGTTCTCAGGGTTATTTACATCAATTTTATCTGATGGTAGAGATACTCCAGGATGGTGTGCTACTGTATATCTCTTCCCTACTCTGTGTTCAAGGAGACGCCATTTGGGGAAGCTTGTAACTGACCCTGTGGGGGAGTCTTTATACCACCAGCATGCACCAAATTGGCAAATGCTACCAATTGGGGCTTGATTTATTGTTCTGCTTATTGTACAGATTTAAAAAGGAATGAAGAAAATGATAACAAGGAGGGTAAAATTTAAAAGTATGTCATATCTGTAGCCATCACATTATGAGCAGCACACAAACACTGAGGAAACATTCTTCCAGTATTTAAAAACGATTATCTGATTCAGCAAAGACATTACTCACGTCATCGCTGACGAATGAGTGAAGTTCCAAAATATGTCTCACTTGTTTCACTTTCCTCTTATTCATTAATGTAAATGAAAATATCAACCAACATTCATGGTGGTACTACAGTCTTTCGTCAACTGCAACCACAAGCACGGATGTAAGACTTCAGCAAAAATCAGTGAGAGCATTCAGGGAGAATCATTGGTCTATATGAAGTTTATAATAAAGAGTATTGCAGACTTTAATATTTGTAAATTGTGTGAAGTACTATCAGTGAAATATACACTGCAGTGACATAGATACATATAGACACTGTTTGTTTTCCAGAGATGGTTGTTAAAAACTGATCAGCATGTGACTGGACGGAGCCCAGTCCTTGCTGGATCCCCAGCTTTCCATCAGGCTGTTAGAATGAATCTTCCCTACTTTGGATAGGTATTTACCCAAAGTGTGGCTTGGCCTTCTGTAGCCCCATTTCCCCCACCCCGAAATACACACACACACACACACACACACACTCTCTCTCTCTCTCTTCAGAAACTTTAGCTGAACGGTTTTATCTTCATCCCAGAATGGAACATATCCCAACCCACTGCCCATTTCCCAGCCTCGTCTCCTCCAGTGTTGTCTTGCTCAGTGAGAGGTACCACCTTCACTCCAGTAACTCAAGGCAGAAAGTTGGGCTTCCTTTCCTCCCTGCCTCCACCCCACCCATATCCACGAAGTCACCAAATTAGGCTGTTTCTTGCCACCTTCACAGTTCTCAAATCCATCGACTTCTCTCCATCTTTACTGCAGTTTTCTGGTTTCCATATCTATTATCTCCCAAATTCGTTGTCATACAGCCTTCCCACTGGTCTTCCTGCTTCCATTCTCGCTCCCTCCAGTCCATTTTCCCACAGTCACCAAAGATCCCGGCTTATTAGCCCTCAATGGCTCCCTCCTGATGACCACACTACGACCGCCTGTCCAGGCAACTCTCTCCTACATTCAGTCCTCTTCTCAAAGTCACACTCGGGCCAAACCTAAACTCCTGTGTGCACAGTTCCTCTAAGGGCACCCCTCCCCCACCGCACACACTCACTGCCTGGAAAGCTCCTCAGAATTCACTGGAGTAGTCACTTTCTCTGACCTTGCCCCTCTCAAGGCTGGTTGAGGAGCCCCTCCCATGTGTACCCTTGGAGCCCTGGAGGTGTCCCGTCACAGCCCTTAACTGGCTGTCTTACAGTTCTGCCTCCTCACTGATGGCCTGGTTTCTTTGTTTTCAATAGCTAACCCAGTACTTAGAGAAGTCAACAAATACTTGCTGAATGAATGACCAGAGGAAAACATGATGGCAGCGACAAAAACAGTGGTGACAATCATATACCTGTTCTATACCAGGCACGGTGTAGGACACTTCACAAACACTATTTATTTGCAATTCACAACAACTCTGCGAAGTAAGTATTTTTATATCTGTTTTACAAATGAGAAAATTAAAGTGCAGAGAGGTTAAGCTATGTGTCCAAAGTCACATAGCAGGTAAGGGGAAGAGCCAGGATTAGAATTCCTGAACCCTGGGTGCATGTTATTCCAAGGGCCAAAGACTTCTTAATGCACCACCAAAAAAGCATTGAGACAAACACGGAGGGCAGACGGAACAAAAACAGGTAAACAACCAAACAAAACAAACACGCAACCCCCCCCCCATTTTTCAGTTCTATAGTCAAAGTTCCACATAATGGTTCAGAGACAAGGTGAGGGAGATGGCATTTTATAGCTTCTCGAATATCAGGTTTATATATAGGTAGGAAAACACTTTCATTGTTAGAGCTACTTAATAAAAAGCTTTGAAATATACATGGCATTTCCTCTCGGAATTATTAATAGTTTTGTCCCAAAGTGTGGGTTGGCTGGACACCGAGCTGTGGGTGTGGTTGGGAAGGTGCTCAGGGGGGCTTGCTCTGGGGCTCCCCTCCTGCTTGGTGCTCCTTCTCAGTGAGGCACAGGCTGAAATGCTGATCTGATGTTTGGTCTTTTGACAATTTTCACTTAATGAATTGATTCCTACAGTTCATTAACATACCCACTTCCAGTTCTGTATACACATATGTCTTAATTAGCTGCTCATTGGCTGTTTAATTACAAGAAAACAGCTGACAGCTGCCTTGCTGAATTCTAATGGCAGCCGCTCTGGAACGGCTACACATTTGCTTTTGACAACCAAGATTTATTCATAACTCTTTGATTTATTGTGAATGCTCACATGCCTGCCTGAATTATTGTATTTTCCAATACAACTAAAAATTTAGAATTCGAGGGACTATTGAAGTGAGTATATGTCTCCCTCTCGTTCGATTTGAGGCTGAGAAGAATGGAGAATCCTATACGTAAAAGGATGCACTATGTTACAGTTGGATGTATCTTGGGAACTTTCTGTTGAGAATGTTCAGAAGTATGGGGGTGAGGAAGAAGACATATCTTTGAATAAACGTGGTAGGAAGTTAAGTATCGGGATAAGGGGAAAAAGATCACTGTCAACTTAATTTTATTGAGGGGTAAAGAGAGGGCTTGCATAAATTAAAATTAGGGAGAGGAAGAGGGAGAAGAAAGGATAAAATTAAAATGGGGAGGGGTGGGAGTAACAGTGCCCAAGGGAGCAAATGAGGAAGGAACTTTGTTCTTTAGAAAAGAAGAGGCAACTTCATGCGCAAAAGTTAGCTGGTACAGCCCCTCGCTCATACATCTGGCAGCAATAAATCACGGAAACACGGATCTCCTGAACTACTCCTCATTCAATAGTGAGTAGCCTTCCTGTAGAATTGTATGTGCAAATGACCTCTGATTCAAGTTGACCTCACAAGTCATATGTGGTAAGTGTCGATGTCTCCTATGCCATACTATCATGTGCCATACTCAGAGCTGATCCATTGAACACACTCAGCAACACAATTCAGGATCCCTAAGAAAGCATGAGGGCCCTAGCCTGAGCCAGACCCTGTGTTAGAGCCCCACCCACCACAAGGCTACAAGCCCAGAGTTTTCTGTGAGCTGAGGAAGGGCAGCAGTTCCTGACACATGATTAAGACCAAAACAAAGAAACAGAAAATACAAAAAAACCCCAAAAATCCAACCATCATGAGGCAGATCGGAGTTTAGCACATCTTACCACTGTGCATTTCATCACAGGACTGGAAGATTTACCTAAACAAATTTTTTTTCTTATCACCTGTATGTAATAGAATTGAAATTCTGATGTTATAGGATGTAATAACCGCCAAGTCTACTTTTCATCTTCAATGGCTAGCTCTAACACTGGGGCCGGGGCTTATGAAACCTCAAAGTAAAAACGCTGAGCAGGAATGTATCAATGTTGAAAAGCAGACAAAATTGGTCCAGAGCTAGTGATATTTCACAACCGAAATAAAAATATTAGAATCCTCTAAAAAACAATTTGGGCCTAAAAGGAACATTTATGGACATTTCCTTTTAACCTAATAGATAAAAAGCTCCAGAAATTGTTTTAACTGTTTCAGGAAAAAAAAGTATCAATTATACACTCTAGATATCTTTGAAAAGGCTTTTTATCATTAATTTCAGAGAGCGTATTTGTTAATGCAAAGAAACTACTCCAGATTCTCCTTTTACGGGGTGGAAGAGGAAGCTCAGCATAAGACATTATCTTAAATGTATTAATTGATGAGTAAATATTTGACAGCCAGCCCTGGTGGTCTAGTGGTTAAGATTCGGTGCTCTCACCACTGTGGTCAGGGGTCCTTTCCCAGTCAGGGAACCACACCACCCTTGTTTCGGTTGTCATACTGTGGCAGCTGCACGTTGCTGTGATGCTGAAAGCTATGCCACCAGTATTTCAATTACCAGCAGGGTCACCCATGGCGAACAGGTTTCAGGGGAGCTTCCAGGCTAAGACAGACTAGGAAAAAGGACCTGCCCATCCACTTCTGAAAAAATTGGCCATGAAAACCCTATGAATAGCAGTGGAGCATTGTCTGATACAGCGCTGGAAGCTCTTGAGAGGATGGTGCAAAAAGACTGAGCAGGGTTCCGCTCTGCTGTCCACAGGGCTGCTAGGAGTTGGAACTGACTTGACTGCACTAACAACAAAATATTTGACAAACGAATGCTACTCTACTGCTAGACTTAGCAGAAATCAATTCACTAATCCCAATACTCGATTGCACATTATCATTTAAAAAGTTATAGTTGAAATGGTAAAGCCAGAAAGTCTTAAAGGATACAGATGGTGTTTTTTTTATTTGAGATCAATTTTTCATCATCATCATCTGAGCAGCCACTGTATCTAATGATGAAGCTAGGAGCTGAAGTTAAACAAAAAATAGGACCATTTCTCAAAAGAAAACCTCAACCAATGGTCATTTTTCTATAAACTCTTTAGCATTTTTATTTACTATGAAGATTGAACCCTAATCCTAACGTCTACAGCCTCTCATTTTATTTCTGGCCTTTTCCTCTGCTCACATGTTCCATAGCCTGCACCACCAACCCTCTTCCCGGCAGGCCTGTGCCAGCTCATCTTATCCCCCTCCTAGTACTCACTCAGGGCTGGGACTAAATAAATGTTCCAAGAGCTCAGAAACATCTTTTATTTTTAAGGAAGATTGGCCCTGAGCTAACATCTGTTGCCAATCTTCCTCCTCTTTTTTTCCTCCCCGAAGCCCCAGCACATGGTTGTATATCCTAGTTGTAGGTCATTCTAGCTCTTCTATGTGGGATGCCACCACAGCACAGCTTGATGAGCAGTGTGCAGGTCTGTGCCCAGTATCTGAACCAGTGAAGCCCGGGCCACCAAAGCAGAGTGCACAAACTTAACCACTTGGCCATGAAGCTGGCCCTTCAGAAACATCTTCACTGACATAACTAAGCCCTTGCAGGCCTAGGTTCTAGGGTCTTCTGAAATGCAATATTCAAGGCTTTGGCAGTGCTACAACACTGTTCCTTTGCTATTTCAAAAGAACAAATAAAACGCTTTTATAATAAAAATCGGGGCATAAGGGAGCCCTTAAAAACTTGGGAATGGCCTACCTGTGTATCTTTATCTTCCACTATCCACAGAAAGTGACCTTTGCACCAGTCAAATTAGGTTATATATTGTCCCCCAAATACCACCAAGACTTCACCATTTCTAGGCCCTTGTGGCCTAGTGGACGTGTGCTTCTTGCGTCACAGTATAGATTGTGGCCTTGTCCTGGAGCCTTTAGTTCTTGTGCTGCTCTTTAGCTTTTCCTAGGTAGGCCTCATTTCTGCAACTAGACCATAAACTGCTTGAGGGAGGAATTAGGTCTATGCTTTGGATCCCTAACAGCATTTACATAGCGTCTGGTCCCAAGGGGGTGCACATCTTTTTTGTTGTTTTTATTGGCAAAGTCTACATAACAAATCACAATGGTCACAAAAATCAAGACTGGACGCACACATGTCCTGGAAGTACTATCTGACTGTGCAGAGCAGCATTACTCAGGCCTGAGCAGTTGGGCCAGGAATGACGACAACAGCCGATGCTTACTGGGTGCTCGTTACATGCCTGGCCCCCTTCTAAGTCCTTTGCCTAAACGCATGTGAGAACCCTATGAAGTAACAATTACTATCCTGATTTTGCAGATGGGGAAACAGAGGCCCAGAGAGGTTGGGTAGTTGCTCAAGCTGGTGAACAGCAGAGCTGGGATTCAAACCCAGGCAGTCTGGTTCCATAGTGAGAACATAAGCATGACACAATACTGTCCCTCTACAGGTAACTAAGGGGACCAGGATAGGGTGAGCTGAGAACACCCAGGGACCCAAGAAACAGCTACCAAAATTTCTACCATTTTTGCTGTTCACGTGCAATGCTTACCTGAGCAAACATGGTAAAATAGATAATCCTTTCAGCAATTAAATAAGTTCTCTAGTTTCTTGTGGTTTCAGGTTGTTGATTGAAAAATGTAATTTAAAATACATTCACAAAATGATTAGCTCAGAAAATGACTGTCACTTTCTTTCCTCTTATTAGACATCTACTTATATATCCAATTAGAAATTTTCCTTATGTCTAATGATACTATCACACAGATAAATTACTCACAATTTGTCACCAGATAACCACCTTCACCTGGTTAGAACATGATTAAACACTAACATCAATGGCAAAAGCAGAATTTTCTTGACTTCACCAAACTAGAAACAAAAACGTTAGTTATGGCAGAGAAAAACTCTGATGCAGACAGAGACTATATGCATCAAATATAAACACCACTGTCTAGGTCCCAGGCCGGGCAGAGGGCCAATCTGTTAATAAAATTAAGTTTTAATTGTTTGGCTTTTTTGTGACTCCCATTGTATAAAGTCAATAAAACAGAGGAACAGAACCACAGAGAAGTGAAAAACTCTTCAGCATTAAGGCTGTAGAAGATCTGGAAGGGAGTGTAGAAAAATGACAACTGTGAAATAATAGCTGCCCTTTGTTTTCTCATTGCTTTTATTTTTGTTATAGCTAAACATTGGGGATAAAAAGAAAACACATATTGTTTATGCCTCTGCAAACACAGTGGTACTCAGACAATCAATTCAGATTTTATTGAATAGCATGTTGTTAATTAGCCTTCTGAATTGTTGAGGTGTTTCATATGAAGTAGCCCCCACTCTCCCCTGACCCCGCCCCGGACGTCCTTCCTGGTACTCATTTCAGTTTGCCACATAAAACCACATGTGACAATACTGAAAGAGTCAGAGAGAGTGATCAGTTTCTTGGGTGGGATGAAGGTACATCTGGTCATGCCTGGGAGCTTGTGAAGGACAATGCGCAGAAATCAAGTTTGCTTGGACATCCAGGTAGGGGAGCTCTGCTCTCTCTATCCCCTTCATCAAGAAAGGTCATGTCCTCTCATACCAGGGAGAAGGAGGTGCGAACACAGAGTGGGTGAGGAGGAAGCTGCCCAGCCGCATCAGCTGAATTAACTCTGAAAATCATTGGGGTGACAGTTGTCCCAGGCAGATCACTCTCTTCCTTACATCCTGGGATGGCGTAGGCCAGGCAGTTGATTTCATTTTATTCATTTATTTAGTTACATAATTTGGAGGGAGAGCAAACTGCAGAAGTAAAAGGAGATAACCTTTTTTTCTTGGTAATCCAGAACCCTGAGGCCTTGAGGTGAACATAGACATGAATAATTCAAAATCCCCTTTAAGTAGCAAGCTCCCTATTCCTGAAAGGCAGGTGATTTTTTTTTTAAATTATTAAGTGTGTTCAGCGGTGTGCAGAAATCTAGGCTTCACCAAGATGGGATCAACGTGAAGCATTTGTACACTGACAAAGCGGCAAGTGTTGCGATGATGAGCAGGAAAACAAAGACACAAGGAAATTACGAGGCAAATTTCCCTGAAGTCTCTCAGTAGTTATTTGTGTCTGAAGGTGATTTTGTATTTTATGACATGTATTTTCTAATTTCACAAAAGGAAAACAAACCAAATTCGTGGATTTTATTTTTTGCTTCAGCCTCAAAACCCCTTAGGGCTAATTCAGGCCTGGTTCAGCGGCAATCAACTGTCTTTGAAGCCTCCTGTGTGTTTAAACAGCTCCTCTGCTGTTTATTTTGCACTGTTTTATCCTGTAAGCTGTCTCAAGGCCCTTCCAAATAAGCAGGAGGATTTAAATCTTAATAAATTGAAATCTGAATAACAGAGGCAATTCGAGTTTGGGGGTCTTGAATGATTAGGATAACCGTCTCTATTTCCCACGCTCACATTGTACATGTGTGGCACACACTGTCCCGAGATCAGCGTCAGTAATAATTAAGATATTAACAATAGCAATAAGAATGATGATATTTAGATTTAAATAGCACTTCCCAGTTTATAAGGACTTTTATTTACAGTTTTTCATTCTACTCTTGGACTAGTTCTAAAAGGTAGGAAGAACAGGTGTTAAGCCCACTTTAGAGATAAAGATACTGAGTCACTAAAAGACTAAGACTTGCTCAAAATAATATGCACCAGTTGTGGTGCCAGGACCAGAACCCAGTTCTTTCCAACAGCCTTGCCATAATTTGGCCAGATGTGTCAACATCTGTGTGCCAACAAGACTTTCAATCACATTCTGATTAAACTTATTGGAAATGCCTTCTTATAAAGCTTATAACAGGGACATTATAGAAGTCTAGAGTCATCTCTTTTTTAAAAAAGATAACCAGAGTTTGTTCATCAGTTCAATCAATTCTGGAATTGGAAGTGACAAGCACGGCTCAAATACCTTTCTCTAGCCTCCTGTCATTTTGACGGAAGGCATAAAAATATATATATAAGTTCCTTAATTGTAATTTAACACCAAAATATTAATTCTGTTCTGTCATTCCTCATCATTCAAAACGCCAAGGAGTTGAATTTTTAGACAGAGAAGCAAAAAATAAAAACCACGAAGATACATTCTAACATTAATAGAAACAACAACAACAATTAAAAAGGCTTACCTTGCAGCCTTCACATGTAATGACACCATAATGGATTCCCGATGATTTGTCTCCACAGATCTTGCATGGAATAATTTCAATTTGAGCTGCAACAGAAGCACGCAACCAGTTAATTACATTTTCTTTTAAACACCTTATAAAAGCGTTCCCTGATCAGCATTTGTATAGTGAAAACTAATAACCTGCTAAACATTATACTGCATTAACTATTCATTGCTGAACTGTGAGGGTCCCCCCAGAGCCCTGGGCTAAATTATGGCTGCTCGTTATATAATAGCTTTCGGGTTATTAAAATGGGTCATTTGAGAAGGTGTTTAAGAACCCACAAGAAGACTGGAATCAGCATTTCAAAGCCTTCAAGAACTGGAGAGTTCGCAGTTTAGGCCTCAGAGCAAAGCAGATACTAAAATGTTTCCTCCGATTTCATTTTCCATCGTTATTTTTAAAAGGTCATAAATCTGTCTTGGCTGAGCTTTTGTAGCTCGACTAGTAGAGAAAAATATACTCTAAAAAGTCAAGACTACTTAGGAAAATAATTCAATTCAAAATATTAATAAGTTACATATGATGGTAAGTTAAGAATTCCTTACTCATCTTTTTTTAATTAACGTAGTTGCCATGTGTTAAAAATTAGCCCATTTGTGTACAATCCAAACCTGTCAACCATAAAGTTAATATCCTATCTGAATTTAATAAGGATGCATCCTGACATCATATGTAGCTTCTGAGTTCTTTACATTGGAAATTGATTTCCTGGTACAGCGTGCATGTGTTTCTACCCAACTAGATGCCTCATGTCAGAAGACTAACCAAATAATTAATACACATTCCATCAAAGTTCTCAAATACGACAAAGCACATTTCTAAGCAAACACATTATATCTTGAACAGAGTTGAAAAGAACATAACTAAGGATTAAAAAATAACCTAAGGAATAGAATAATTAGGCAAAACAAAGTACTTGGATCATCTATTAAATATAATTTATATGTGAAATAAAGAAGACCAACACTGAGCTGTATATACAGGATGGCGACGTTCACCAGTTTACCTGGAATGTTCCATTACACTAAATTTATTTTCCACAGTTTTCACTACTGGATATCACATCAGATTATCTACTAAATCACACACGCAAACACAATCACAAGTGCCCAAGTGTATTTCATTTTCACATAGCCTCTACCTAGCCCCATGCTTTACACAAAGCAATGACTTGCCTAAGGAATATGTTAAACGATGTAAGTAACACACATATACACACAGCCCACTCTTTCTTCCAATGTAATCCCGTATCCTGGGATAATTTCCACAACTACTTACTTTGGATTTGATGCAATGTTGTATTCAATACTGAGAAAGAGCACACAGAAAATTCCTGGATTTAACTTCATTATAAACCAGTGTACCTGCTAACTTCCTCGTACAAGTACTGCAGTGACTTTTAGGGAGAGCAAGCTATTCTAGAAGGAGAGTCGTATCAATCACTTTTAGTGTTGATATGCTGAATTTCATTGTCTAGAATTAGAGATTGTTCAAAATCTCACATCCAATATAGTTTCCATAATCCTGAAGCTTTCTAATACCCAAATAATGGTGTCTTTGTACACTGCTTAATATATCTATTGTGAGTTATGCAACTTAATATGATATAAAATCACGTTTAACAAAAAATGATCATCTCCAAGTCTGCCTGCTCATCTCAAGTGCCTAGCTTGATTTCTTCAAGGAAAATTCTTTATGAAATCTGAACTCTAAGAATGTCTCACACTTATGCCCCCTCGGCTATTTTTAGTATAGTCGAGGTGAAGTTTTGTGCCACAGATTGTCTGCAACTGTAGAGAGAGAGTTATGCCCAACATTTTTCAGAGACTCACAAAAGCCAAGTGGTAGCAGAGAAATTCTGAAAGGTGATATCAGCTGAGAGTTATTGCCTACCCTTTTCCATATGAATTAACTAGTCTATGATTAGAACCAGCTTCCCCCACCCGAACCCCCAAGGAAGAGAATTACTGAGAACATAAAGTACATGGACCATCTAGTAAACAAAATTTATTCGTGAAATAAAGAGGACCAATACTGAACTTCTGCGTATGTCTTACCTCAAGCTGTAATCACAGAAATTAGACATAGACTTTGTTAGGCCCTATAGTTTAAGTCAGCATCAAAACTATCTGAGTTAATTGAAGTAACACTAGTGGTAAACTCACGCCTTTCAACAGTTTTCTTCACTCCATCTTAACAATGGAAAGATCAAGAATATCTACTTAGTCCTTTATAAGATTTGAAGGCCCTGGGCGGGCCATATTGGGAATGCTGAGAACTGTATCTGGATCAAATAGAAAGTGATGTATTGCTGTTCAGTGTGTCTGGACTCTTAATGGATTACCCACGAGAAATGAAATGATGTTTAAGGCAGTGACCAAAACGCCTGCTAATGGCTCCTGTAATCCTGCAAATGATATGAAGGTCTGGCATGGAGGAGTCTGCTCACGATGGGGGTGGCCTGGGGAGTGCATCCTGGCCCAGCACTTCTATGCTTGGAATTGTTCATGGCCTGGCTGGGGGGAGGGAGAAGGTGCTGGGGGGCAGGGGGAAGGGTGCATCATTGTATCACAAACCCATAATTTGGTGCCACTGCTGCACAGGACGGCTGGCCTGGGTCAGGCTCCCAAACTCTTGGTCTTCAGCCTTGCTTCAGCTCCCAGGGTCTTTCAGATCTGAACAGTACTCAAGCTGAGACAGATTTCACAAGATTTATGGAGGCCAAGATGCTTAGTATGAATGGACTCACGGTAGATGACCTGTATTTTCAAGCAGGGGCCCGCCTGCCTAGACCTTTGCCTCCCACTATGTTTGTGCTTAGTTCCAGTGGGCAATGTCAGCTAAAAAATCAATTAGTTACAACAAGCTTCACTAGGACTCTCATGGTAAGGTGATGGGAGGGTTTCTCCCAAAGCAAGGTTCAGGATTCCGATTGGTCAGATTAAACTACTCTACTAGCCTACCCCTGGGTGGCTCTTAGCTCAGAAGGCAATTTCAGTTGCAAGTGCTCTTTAGGAAATGACTAAAATCCACCTGCTCTGAAAAGCAGACTCTCTGTAGATGCAATCTGTTTAAGCGTGTTGATAGTTCCAGAAAGCAAGCATTTGCGGACTGGAGCAGGACCCTTACTCAACCTTCCATTTAATCCAATGATGCACAAGAGCCACCACCCTCCACCTTTTAGTCAGTTTACAGAATTCCAATGTATCAACGAGGAAAAAAACATGTAGTCAATGCCTTGCAAATTTTTCAAAAGGAAGGCAGTTTAGTTCCATAAATTTGTGTTTTCAGACCACTAAGAGGGAAAAGGACAAAAATCCCTTTGCCCTTGTTTTCCATCCCTCAGGCTTTTCCATTTTCTCACAGGCAGGGTTGTGTCTTTTCAAAATAATCTTTTAACACAAATTATAAGTCTTGGCCCATATATACACCGCACACGTTAACTCAGCCAGTATTTCAAAGGATGAGTTCTGTCAGACACTGCTACTGTCACAAGTATATTGATTAAATTAGTCCACATACATATTCATCACAGCAGAGAGGTTTATTGTGTAGTGGAATAGCTGAAGCAAGACGCACGCATATAATCACGAATTGCCTTAACAATGAACAATCTCGCTATGAAAAATTCTAATTTGCCCCTATTTTCAGCTCTATTGCCTAAATAATTCACTGTCTCATGCACCCTAAGTAATTCAAGCAAACTCCCAACACCTGTAGAGGCAAATTTCTGCAGTTTCAAGTTGCTGACAACAAGTGGCAGTGGGGCGTCAGGAAATCCTGGAATGCAAGAGTGATAATCAGCCAAGTGGTCCTTGGGCTGGGCTGTCATTCAGCATTGTGCTTCCATAAAAAGTTTGCTTTTTACTTTTAATTATAGAAGGAACAAGAACATGGGCACTAGTGTTCTTAACACCTCATTTATTCCCAGGACCTCTTTTGGGAGATATCCTGGCCCAGAGAAAAATGCCCATTCTCCCAAAGAGTTAAAAAATACAATCGTACAAAAGTTGTACCCATCGCTTCATGCTGGGGGGGAATAGCGATCGCTCGATAATAACCTAATGGGTTTACAATAACCAATAATATCTCACATGTATTTGTACTTATAATGTGTCAGGCATTATCACATTCACTCCTCCAACAACTCTGTGAGGTAGGTGACATCATCATCATCTTTAATATTATTATCTGCATTTTTTTGATGAGAAAACTGAAACTCAGAGACGCTAAATAACTTGCCCAAAGTCAGAGAGCTATGAAGAGGTAAGGCTAGGATTTGCACACATTTTTTGTCTTTTTATTTAACTCAAAAATTTAGGTTTTTTTTTTTCTTTCTCACCATATTGCACCAGCCCAGCTAAATCTTTCCAGTAACAAACATCAGCAGCGTACTGCTCGGTATGCAACCATTAACCAAGGATCAAAAGACATCTCATAAGGAATTTGGTTAAACTTACAAACAGCTCAGGAACTGATGTCAAGATGCCTTTCCGGGAGTTACCTGATTAGTTTATAACTAGAAGTAATCATCAACCTTCTAGATCATTCTTCTCAATTTCATAAAATTCCTAGTAGAGTTTTTGACCTTCAGATGACTGCTACCAATGTTTAACAAATTTCTTACCCTCTCTGAGCCTCAGTTTCATATTTGAAGATTCAGTGATAAGATGTATAAATGACGCAGCACATACATGATTATTTTATATACATATTCCATATAGATGCACATCACACAGTTCTTAGAAGTAGCTGGCACTCAGTAAATAGTTATTATTATTGTTATTGTTGATAAGAAATCCTGCCTTATAGCGAAATGAAATTCTTTTCTCCGGACTTTAAGCTCTTTCCAAAGTAGGGATAGAGAAAAGCTGCTTATCCTCCTAATAATATGACAGGCAGTTCATACCAGCCACCACAGCAATCCTTTACAACGCTGGCACTTAACTCTGTGCTGCAACACAGCAGTATGTCGTAGCCAGCTGCAGGATGTGTCACAAGGAATTTGCTACTAATAATAGTAAAAACAAAAATTAAAAGTTTTTTTACTGGTTTATATAAAAAAAATAAACTAATATGGACCTACGCTTACCCCAATAATATCTTTCACTCTAGCTCTCTTGCACAACCATATACTTTCTTGAATTGGACAGAACAGGGTGAGGTTACTGCTGGCTTGCCAGGAAATGGCCAAACCTTGGGTACACCCGTGAGAGTATGTCACACAAATGAAGGTCAAGCAATTTTGCATGTCTTGCAAAAATGGTCAAGAACTACCGCTTACAAAAAAAAAAAAAAAAACAACAGCTAACTTTTACATCAATCTGTTGACAGTGTTTTTTTCCGGAGGTCTGAGAGTAGGGAGATCTTTTCACTTGCTGTGTTACGTATTTCTCTAATGTTTGAATTTTTTACAACCAGCATGTATTACTTCTGTAAGCAGAAAAACCAATAAAGATTAAAAAGAAAAACCCTAAGGCATTTGATTTTATTTTCAGCAAAATGGCTTGAGTCCTTTATGGATTAGTCACTTTATTTTATCCTCAGTTTAAAACTGCTGGGGTATTAAAGGCTTCTGCAACCGCCTGGATGGCAGTCTGGCCTGCATGTCAAGGCCAGCTGGGGGAGCGCAGCACAGTCTTCACTTGGTTCCCTGGAAGGACTTTGGGAGCTTCTGGCTTCTAGAGCCTTGCGGCCCCTCTGGGTCTGGCCACCTCCTAGTTCCAAGGACACCGTGCCTTGCCCAATGGATCCCAGCCAAGGGGGCACAAGTAGGGGCTGAAATTCACCTGTCTGTCAGCCCTGCTGCAAAGGGCTGTCACAGCCTGGACTAAGGCAGCCTTTTTCTAATTTGCCCAGATGGGCACCTTTTTCCCAAATTATCCTTCCTGAGGTGACACCCTTCTCTATAGTGTGTAAAGCTGCCGTGTGTGCTAGCAGTGGACAATTTAGGGAGCAAAACCCTTTCCTTCCACTCTCTCACTGCTGCCACTGGAGGCCCTGGGGCCACCGTGAGGATTTGCAGAGAGCTCTCACGACATCTCCATTGTGGGAGGGCAACAGACTGTGGGCTTCCAACAGTTTGGCATGTTCTTTCATCCTGGACCCATGGCCCGAGCACAGCATGGATGTGTTCCATGGCCCAGGCACGTGCAATGGTCCTTCAGGGCGGGGAGGGCCGAGTTTGAGCTACCTACTAGGCAAATTAAAAATCAACTTGCTCTGCCATTTTGTCTATTAAATACAAACTAAATAGACTACTAGGATGTTTCCCCAGCACAGGCTTTCTTCCACTGATTTTTGGATTCTGTCATGATAGTACTTGATCCTCGCGGAACATCACCAAAGCCGTCAGCCCCAATTAGAAAAGTCCCGGCCCTTTGGTAGAACAGTCCCATGGTCATTTCTGGCAGCAATAACAATGCTTGAGATTTGCAGAGTTCTATGACAGTTTTTAAGGTTTTTGTCCTCATTAGTTTGTTTCGGTTTTGGCACTCACAACTCTGAAGTAGTCAGATGGGTATTATTACCCCCATTCTGCAGATGTGGAAAATGAACCTCAGGAGGGTTAAATGCCTTCTTCTCTATGTCTAGATTTCCCAGGGTTTAAGTGTAGAGGCAGCCACAGAAAAAGACAGACTTGGTGTCTCTCTCCGATTCAAGATTATCTGATGCCTTTAGATGTATGTTATCATCGATCCCGGCTCTCAAGGGGAATGACACGAGAGACAAAGAGCTGGACGTTGATTCAGCTAAGAAGTGGAGTCAGCAATCCTTCCAAATCTGCCTCTGACCCTCAACTGTCTGAGTGGCCTCAAGCAAGTCACTTAACCTCCACTTCCTCCATCTATAAAATGGGAATAATTCTTACCTCCCAGGCAGGTGGCGGTAAATGAATGATCTCAAAGCTCTTTGAAGATGAAAAGACCTATATAAATGGGAAGCTTTAGGAAGCTTGGCATATCATTCTTGGCAAGGACTAGGACGCTGTGCCCTCACTACCCACAACAGGCTCTGCCACAAAGAGAATAAAGAAAAATACATAGAACTGTACTTTTCATCTGCTAGCTAAACTTACTTAAAGCTTCTTAAAAAAAGTTCTTCGTTTCCAAAATGCCTTCCTGAGGCACTCATGGGTCCAGATGTTACTACCTTAGTCTCACCTTGAGAAAAAGCAGCACGTAGTTGGTCCAACAGCTGTCACAAAGTCACTGAACTAAACCTTCACCAGGGCTTGTGCAGTCTTGAGGGGGGATCATGGAAATGGCATGATTTCTACTTGTTAAACACAGTCAACATACGTGTCACCCTCTGACATACCAAGCCTTGGTATTAAGTTGATATCAGACTCCCAGGACCCTGTTGAGCTATGGCCATGAAAAAAAAAAGTCGTGTACCTTACTCTGCCCACCCACTCAAAAATCCTGCACGTTACCTACGTTTTAAAGCCACTTTTGTGTGTGTGTGTGTGTGCTGAGGAAGACTGGCCCTGAGCTAACATCCGTGCCCATCTTCCTCCACCCTATATGTGGGACAGCTACCACAGCATGGCTTGCCAAGCGGTGCCATGTCTGCACCCAGGATCTGAACCAGCTAACTCCGGGTCGCCGAAGTGGAACGTGCGAAAGTAACCACTGCGCCCCTGGGCCACCCTGTAAAGCCATTTCTTAAAAAAACTTTAACTTGATTGTCAATTCTGCTGAAAACTTAACAGCTTTTAAAAAAGTCATTTTTAAATAAAAAGTATTGCATATACCTGCCAAATACAAACACATAAACACATCTCCAACAATCGAGAGATCAAGCATTTGCAAACTAAATCTAAAAGAAGACAAACTTGGAGTTTTGGAACAGTGACTATTTTCTTTAGTCTTTATACATGTAAGACTTAGGTGTGCAAGAGTTAAAACCCTGGGCCAGACGCCCCCCTGAATTCAGAGACAGCGGAGCTGTGTACGCAGGGAATCTCTGAAGGATAAGGAAGACAGGCTCAGCTTCTCTTGTGGCTTTCTGTGAATACGCAGGTAGTTCTGACAATGAGAACTGAATATTAATCCTTTGTAATATGTTTCTATTCCTACTAGATTAAGCTTTCCAGAGAAACTGACTCGCATTCCCTGATGCATATGTATCTTTGCTAAAAGCCAAATCCAAACGAGCACTTTCGTCCCCAGACAGGGAGATTCTGTCAAATCAGAGAGAAACAGATTTTTCATATAGAGAAAGAGTAGATGGCTTTGATTTTTAGATCCAGTTCTCTCTAGAATTCTCCTACTACACAGGAATGCACAAAATACCTAAATTTAAGGCAATGGACTCTACCTCTTTTGTTAATTACCTGGTGACTAACTAAACCGTGAATAAAATAATTGAACAACAAGAGAATTCGCTTCCTAATACTTTACTCATCCAGTGGGTCAAAGACTGAATAAAATTCCAATAAAAGATGATGCCATTAAGATCAGCGATACAATACCTTTCTCTTTTCTTGTCTTTCCTAATTCAACCACTTTATTGCCTTTGTAAACAACATAACACACTTGTTGTTGAGAATTTGTGGGGTTATGTGAAAACAGGGACCAAGGCAGAGATAACTAACTGGCCATTCAGCCAATTATTCTCAGCTGAGATAAGGGCCCACTAAGATTCTAGAATTAACTACATTTTTTCAATATATAGTTCTTGAAGATTTTCTGGGACCTTGAGATGAGAAATATCTAATAAAAATCTTTCTCTTGGATCTCTCAGCATGAGTTAACTGTAATTTCTTTTTTCTTTTCTTTTTCTTTTCTTTTGTGAGGAAGATTGGCCCTGAGCTAACATCTGTTGCCAATCTTCCTCTTTTTTGCTTCAGGAAGATTGTCACCGAGCTAATATCTGTGCCCATCTCCCTCTATATTATGTGGGATGCTGCCAGAGTGAGGCTTGACGAGCAGTGCTAGGTCCATGTCTGGGATCTGAACCTGCGAACCCCAGGCTGCTAGAGTGGAGCATGTGAACCTAACCACTATGCCTGCAGCCACCCCCGTAATTCCTTATAAGCAGGAAAAAGCATCCATTTTATTTTACTAAGTGGTTAGACCATGCTCAAGGGAAATTCCTAATAACTTCTTTTCCAACAGTAGGTGTGTGTCCTTTATATAATTCTGGATAATGCTAGACCAAAAAAATGTCATCTGACTCACAGAACTGCATCTAATCTTTTCTAGCAATCAACCTCACTCTAGACACCAATCCCTTTTTTCCCCTTAACAAGTGCAATTGTGCCACATTTAGGTTGAGTCTTCCTTTGCTCACAGTTGAGAGCAATGGGGTCAGCTCTTTGCTTTCATCATTCAAAGCCTGTTTTTCACAACAGAAAAGAACATCTTTAAAACCAAACCAAATCTGGAGATCTTATCTAGTTTCTGCTTAACCAAAAAACATCAGAATTACTCTTACTGCATTTTATGAAATATCCTTACTTTACACAATTACCCCAAATTGCTCACACCTAAGCCTAAGAGGTAACCACTTTATTTTACAGCTCTTTTAATTTCACACCTGCCTTTATGCATACCTCGAGCTATCCCTATTGTATAATCTTGGTATTTCACTTTAGAAGCTTTTCTTTTTTTTTTAATGGGGTACATATAATGTTACAAAAATGTAAAAGCCTGGTGATTCAGTTACAAGTCCAAAGACAGAAAAATCTATTGGCACAGAAATGGGTCTTATAACAAATAAGATATTTGTTTAAATCCATTTCTTTTATGGCCTCATATGAGTCTGGCCCATTGTACAGTTAGCATATAGCATCACAGTTTACTGAATAAACCCATCAGAACATTCTGTTTGCCTCAGAATGCTCCTTAAAGGGCCAAAGGCTCCAGCCTAAAAAGTCAGTCATCGATTGCTAATTCCAACTGCATAATTCCTATGATCCCCTAATGGTGCCATCACAAAAACCAGCTGCATGAAGATGTGCAGAAGTGGGTCAAAATAACAAGAATGCAGGTTAAGTCATCAAAGCTTACCAGGCAAAGAAACCCATTGCTTCTTTCCATTAGCTTGGATGGTTTTTTTGAAGATCAGTTACTGTTCACTCAACAGTAGATTATGTCATTTAAGAAATATTCCCTAACCAAATCAGGTTTGGATTCACGGCAAAAGATTGGAAATAACTTGTAACTTTAAACCCTGAAAATACGTTTACATCCCTCTACATTAAGCCAGAGAACTAAAATGACAACACAGGCATAGCCACAGGAACACAGACTGGTGACACCAAAACTGTCTTGGTCCACAGATCATTTTAGTGGTAAGGATGGTTACAAGGATTATCCCACAGCCCAGATCCCCACTCCAGCTCTGTGCCGTTTCCCACTTCACGGTCTCCCGTGAATTACCAGGGAGAATGGAGCTTTGGGCAAGAGACCAGGGAAGGGTCTGGTTTTTATTAAAAATCACAAGCAAATTATTTAGATTCATCATAAGCAGAAGTGTAGATGTTGTCATATTAATCACTTTAAAACTATAAGATTTTGAAGGATTAGTGACCAGCTCCTAGAAGAAAAATTCTCTTGGGTTCTCCACCTCCAATTTCCAGGACAGCTTAGCCAGTGACATCTAAACAATAGATGTGGCAAGTTTGAAGCCTTCCAATACATCATAGATGTGTTTCTGGATTGCAGTTCAATAGTATTTTTTTAAAATTCTCTTTTTTTGTTTTGAGGAAGATTAGCCCTGAGCTAACATCCGCCATCAATCTTACTCTTTCTGCTGAGGAAGTTTGGCCCTGAGCTAACATCCATGCCCATCTTCCTCTATTTTATATGTGGGACGCTTACCACAGCATGGCTTGATAAGCGGTGTGTAGGTCCACGCCCAGGATACGAACTGGTTGACCCCAGGCCGCCAAAGCAGAGCACATGAACTTAACCGCTACACCAGCAGGCTGGCCCCTAAAACTCTCTTTTATAATGCTTTTCTAAGACAACCAGTCCAGCCAGGCATAGGAATGACCTGACAAATGATCTGAGGCATTTTTTCTGATTCCCTCTCTAAATGCATGCTCTTTCAACTTGCTTATTAAAGAAACATTTCCATTCTTAATTATAATATATACGATCAACCAGAGAATAGATAACAGTATTTGCTGATAGCTGGAGCACCGTTGTTTCTATGGTCTATTCCCAAGAGGAGAGAGCAGGAGCCGGTAGCTATTTCTTCATAGGAAAGGGAAACACAGAAAAAGGCAGCAGAGCCTTGGGGACATTAAACAGTTGCAAGATACGAGGAGAAGGAACGCTCTGGACCAAGCTAAGAGATTGTCAGATTTATTTTAAGAAGGTCTGACATCTTAGCATCAGTTTGCAGACTATAACACCTAATACATGTCATTTTTTCCCAACAAAAGGAAATGTATATTTTGGGTGTTTATCTTGAAGCTGCCTATTTTTATGTAAATCATGCACTAGAGGTGAGGTAAGAATGCTGCAGTCATGTAAAGATATCAGAATAAGGTTCACAATATTGTCCTTCCTATTCCATTTTCAGTTTCTGCGCCTGCAATCCAAGGAGCTTCTTTTGCCTGCAGACAAACATTTCAGATGACATTCTATGATGGTCCTGCACATTCTCCTATCAGCTATCCAGCATTTGGCAATGTGTGTCTTTGTCACTTAAGATAGCTTAAGTGTGACATTATCATTGGAATACATGAATCTTTCTAATTTGCGGTACAAGTGTCCCATTCACACACTTTGGTACTTCAGTACGGCAAGGTTTTGAAATCCATTCCTCAAGTGATGGCAGCACATTTCACATCAGATGGAAACACATTCTGATTGCTAACAGCTGCTACGGGCACATCTAACTGTCACAGCTGGAGCTCAGAATAGCAGGTCCTTTTTAATGCCAATGGCTGCTACCATCTTAAATCATAACACATGCCCCCCACACACATTCCACACACTCACACACAGGTCTATCCAGCTGCAAGTCTTACCACCACTTGCTTGGAACCTACACAACAGGGTACCAGGGATGCAAAGAGGGTATACAGAAGCCACTAGCACACTTCACCTTGTTACTTTAGCTTCCCTGTATATGAATTAAAGATGAAAGTGACAACTTTTTCAAAAAGAGACGAAAGAAAAGAGTTGAGTAGAACCTTGAAGGTCAAGTGTAGAGGTTCAGTTTGCAAGCTCTAGAGCCTGCCCTGTCACTTACAACCTATGTGAACTCGGGCAGCTTTCTTCACCTCCCTGTGCCTGATTTTCCTCGCCTTTAAAACGATCCCTACCTCATCATGACAGAGTACCCAAGGAAAGTGCCTATAGAATCAGTGCCTAGCACATAGTAAATGCTCAATAAATGTTAGCTAGCATCATCATCATCATCATCACCACCACCACCACTACCACTATCTTTTAAGGATAGTAGTATTTGGCAAGGGCTGCAAGTGGAATTGAGGGAACTCCCAGAAGAATGAAGAGGGAGAGTCATTATATTCCTTTGAGTTAAAGATACAGAGTTCAGCAGCTTTATCTCCAATGCAGAGGCCTAATATGAGAGGTAACACTAAGCAGGTTGAAAGAATCAAGGCATGATTGAAAGAAACCAAAGTGTTATATCAGCTACCCACTTTCTAGGTAAAGCCCACAGCAAGGCTGGCATCTTGGAGAGGTGGTAAGTGGAGGAAGTGGGGGAGAGGCCTCTGGGTAAAGTGGGGACTAACTACAAGGTTAGGAGGCTTCTAAAACTGCCTGTTAATGAGTGAAATTTACTAACACCTGTGAAAGTTTGTGACCCTCTTTCTCCAGGGCTCAGCCTCCCTCTCTGTTCTTAGGTATCATGCTGCACTGTCTGGTCCTGCTATATATATACTGTGATTTGATGACTAAAAGTGAGCAGAACTGGCATTTCCCTAACAGTAGGGACATCTTTTCATGGCAAAATCCAGCTGGTGTCATCGAGTCAGGGAAAAGTAGTACTAGAAAGCGGAAGAGAAGCCCCCCTGGCAACCAATTTGCCTGTTTTCATTGCATTTTGGTTTAGGAAAGAGAATACCCTGGAATGTTCTCGCCAAGGTCCAGAGTAAAAGTTCTGGAAGGGGGCCCACTGGAGCTAGGACACTCTGTTTCTATACACCTGCTCCCTCCTTTTTATTTAAAAAAAATAATCTTTACTGATATCAGTCAAAGGGAATTCCTTCCAACACCACACCCTGCCATTACAGAACAGACAGGACAACACAATGCCAATACGGTGTTGATGGAAAATACAGTGGTTTTTTTCCCTCCAAGGTAAACAATTTCAATAGAATGCTTTGGGACAGAGTCAGGTTGTTCCTGTTTTTCTCTCTTTGAAGAACTGTGCGCTTTTGCTTTACATCTATGGACGCAAAGCTCCTGGCAGGTAGCATCAGGATGCAAATCTATTTCCTACTATTATTTATTTTTCAAAACAAAACCTTCTCCATCAGCGAAGCATTTTAGGACCTCAGGCTACATGGTTCCCAGCTGCAACTGTCCAAGGCATTGGTTGTGAAGGACCACGTCCAAGGCCACGTCAAGGACCATTAGCACAGGGAGAAGTAATTTCTGAGGCAGGGTTTGGTGGTAACAGAAAAGTGTACTCATCAGACAAGAGGTTTCCCTGTGAGATGGTGGGGCGCCAATACCCAGAGGGGTGGCTGGAGTCAATCCAGTGCTCCAGGAAAATCAGCCTAACTGCTCACCCGACCTGCCCTTATCTTGCCCTCACTGTTATTCAAAGGGACCCAAAGCAGTCACTGAAAGCAATTCCAAGAAATAGAGTTCAAAAAAAAAAAAAAGGAATTAAGGCTTAGAAAAAGTCATTTGAATAAGTGTGTAGACTTCCAATTGAAATTCTGAACGGGACAGGAGTTTTTGGTTACAAGCATAACCTTAGTGTTTGTTTAAAAAATCAATCACACCTCAACCACACCTGCCAATAATCAGAAGGATGGCTGGCACCTGGGAGGAGTTATTATTCATTTAAGACATCCTTTAAGATATGTCACAAGAATAAGTTTGACCAGTCCTTACCCGTCCCCACCCTGTAAAATAAACAAATAGTATTTCTATTGAAGCCAATTTCCTGTTCCTGGAATCAGCTTTTTGCGTTGTCGGTTAACTTTACCATACAGTTTACCATTGTCAACAAGGCAGGTAACTCTACCAGAAAAATACCAGTCCATTTCAAAATGTTTCTTGAAAGTGAATTACTCCATCGATGACAGGGCAAGCCTATCCCATCTTCTGGTCTGCTGAGGTAAATGGTGCTTAAGAAGTACATTTCACTACCGAGTTAGACAGTACAGTCCATTTTAGAGTGAATCTATTGTTTTCCTTTCTTTCCTCATTTCCTTTCTTTCTTGACTTTTGGACATTACTAATTAATTTCAAAAAATAAGTTTTCTTTGTGCATAATTTTACAAATATTTTTTAAGAACTTATATAAAACTTCAAGGCACTTTGCAAAAACATTATGTCATCAATAAGGCAGGGAGATCTTAGGAATAGTCATAGCAATGCTTTTAAAAGATCTGCGTGATTTTCTTTTGGGGGGGTGAGAAAGATTGGCCCTGAGCTAACATCTGTTGCCAATCTTCCTCTTTTTGCTTGAGGAAGATGGTCCCTGAGCTAACATCTGTGCCAATTTCCCTCTACTTTGTATGTGGGAAGCCACCACACCACGGCTTGATGAGTGGTGTGTAGGTCTGTGCCTGGGATCTGAACCTGCAAACCGGGGCCACGGAAGCAGAGTGTGCGAACTTAGCCACAAGGCCACTGGGCCCGCCCCTCTGTGTGATTTTTGTATTGTGCCATTTCAGGAGCTTTTCTTAAAAGGGCTTGAAGGAAGGGATCAAAATGGAGAAAACAACTTTGAAAGTGGTGATCAGGATGCCTTCAGTCCACCCTACGTCAGGGAGTCAAGGGGTGGGGAGCCCTTAGTCCCCCCGGGACTAATACCACAGTTTCTCATCTCTCAACCTGACAACTGTGTGGGATCTCCATCCCTGTTGACTTTGCCAGGCCCCACATTTTATTCAACTACTCCCGAAAAATGGGGAGCAAGAAAGGATGAAGTAGGAGAAAATTGAAAACCCTGAGGGCCAACTAATGAATTTCCTAAGCTAATGATGTACTTTAATATTATAGGAATTTAAATTCGTATTAATTATTATTATTACTATTTTTAAAGATTTTATTTTTCCTTTTTCTCCCCAAAGACCCCCGGTACATAGTTGTATATTTTAGTTGTGGGTCCTTCTGGTTGTGGCATGTGGGACGCTGCCTCAACATGGCCTGACGAGTGGTGCCATGTCTGCTCCCAGGATCAGAATCGGCAAAACCCTGGGCTGCCGCAGCGGAGGGCACAGACTTAACCATTTGGCCATGGGGCCTGCCCCAAATTCATATTAATTATTATTTGAGTTAATATTTGGTCTGTCTACTGAGAAAGTAATTGCTAAGCTGGGGGAAATTAGTTACAAAGACTCTAGCAATGGGTATAAACAGCCACTGGGCCAAAGGGTTTGAGATCATGAGTGGCAGATCTAAGAATGGTTTCTCCAGGAATGTCGCTACCCATTTCACTCCAGTGTGGCTATCTTTCCCCATCTGCAGCAAGTCAAAACAACCCCTGGGAGAAAGGCATGGGGACATGAAACTAGGCAGAAGTTCCATACATTCTTCAGTAGCATCTCATGAACCTTAAAAAATGAAACTTCAAGAAAGCCCATTTTTACATCCCCAAACACACCAAACTATGAAATGGGATAAAGCATTGATGGTTCCAAAGGAATTCACAGGGGAAAGCTTCAGTGCCACAATGCACACGTCCACTAGTTCCCCAGTGGGAGCTCGCCCTGAACCCCGTGGCTGAGTAGGTGAGGTCTGTCTAGCCGGAAACAGCGAGCTCTGTGCTGACTGCAGTAAAAGCTCCGAGGTGCCCGTGATCAGACTCGGCTGCATCTTAGTGATTTCTGAACTGGGGGCTGAAGACAGAATTCTCCTGCAATTACTATCAGATTGTGACAATGAAAGTCACCATTCGGGGGTCCTCTCGGGCAGGAGTTTCCCTTTTGTTCTCCCTCCACTCAGTTTCCCACACTCCCTGCTGGCTGCGCAATTTTCTTATCAGGGGACTAGTCATTCTGACACACCCGAAAACGTGTACACTCAGGAGTGGGGTGATCTGGATGTTGGACACACGGTGTGTGTGTGTGTGGGCGCACCTGTGCCACAGCAGAGGATGGCCTTTGCGTGTCCTCTGTTTTTGTTGTTGCTGTCATCTACCCTATTAACTTCCTGTAAGAAGAAAATTAGCGGCCATTATTTTCTTCCAACAAAATCCCTGGCACCAGCCTCGACCCAAAATGAGGATTGACCTTTAAAGGAGTGATGGTGTCATGGCCACCAACTACTTTGAACTTCTTCTTTTGCAACTGCTTTCAGTGCCAATGAGATGAGAAAGACAAGTATGTCACTTTAGAGTCACTTTTTTTTTTTAAAGGAAAACAGCCTGGCCTGGTTTCTTCTCTTAACCTTATTTACCACATTAACTATTGGCCATTTTCAAAAATCAAATTCACTTTTCCAGGAGAACAATGGCCACTACGTAGAAAATTAAAACATGCTAAAGGAGTTGAAAGCAACTCCAGAAGAGGAATTACATATTAGTTTTGGGCAGTGACAGCGGTTTTGGCACAGAAGCGTGACCTCCCCAGTTGACTAAGCTTTGAAGGGGCAATGTTCACATGGAAGGCTACCTCCTAGTACATTTGTTAAAATAAAATCAGCCTCATTACCTAATAATGTAAATGACTTTGGGAGGAAACTCTGAGCCTCATATTTTACTCCTCCTTACAATACTGTTCAATTAGAGTGGACTTGGTGGAAATTCTGATTTCATTCCCCATCACCGCTGCATTAAAATATGCTCTCTGATGTCATGCTCTGAAATAAACTAAGTTGTTTGCTACCACTACCTACACACAAATTAGAAAATTATATGACAAGGAGTTTAATACAGCCTGCAGCTGGGACACAGGTTATTACTGAAAGTAGTTGTCGGCATGGTTTCTGGTTTCGCAGTAAAAGAAGACGACTTGAAAGGACTCAGTGGTTTTGATGCTCTTCTGAAATGAAAACATTCCGTGAGTGCACAGCATTGGGTTCTCATTAATGTCAGCCATGCGAAAACACTGTCTCCATGAACACTATAGTCATTCCCCCGTCGAGACCATGACTTTCCACTCTCTGGCATTTTGGGCATTGTGCTGGTACTTTTCCAAAAGAGGATCTTCGGGCAAGCCATTCTAGGTACTCAAACAAACATAACACTCTTAAATGAATAGGTGGCCTGAATTTGCTCAAGTCAGCCAATAATTTCCACGGGAGAACGTGTTTCTTTCTGAGAAACACTGCAAGTTAATGATGAAATCCTCAAACTTTGGGAGGCAAGAAGTTTAAATATTACATTTAACGATACATGTTGGTTTAAAATAATGTGGTGGATAAAAATATCATATCAGAGTAGCTTTAGCTTGCTCCTACTGAACTTCTTGACACGTACAGTTTAACAAGATCTTTTTGATGAAAGCAGAAAAATCTCTGGCATTCTTAATATGTTTGATGATATGTAGCACCTTTTATGTGCTGTGTCTGTTTGTCTGACTATCTTGTAAACAAGCAATAAAACACTATACTTCATCCCAAAGTTATGAGGAATGGGGAGTTAAGCATATTTGGGTGAATTAACAGTACATTAAAAAACAGAGTTGCCATCTACTTTGTTACTCTATGCAAGTAAGTTGGGCACAATAGAGAAAAAATAAAGCCATTTTTTTAGGTAGGGAGTAAGTGTTAGGAAGTGGTATTTGCTATCACACCATCAGGGTATTTTGTTGTTGTTATTTCCCTCCCCCCATTCATTGCCCATGAATTAATTTAGGAAACAAGCAAGGCATTGGGGAATAGGCTAAATATAAAACAGTATTTGCTGTATTTTGGAAAAGAAAGTATTTTGCAGTTTCCCAGGATATCACATATGTGTCGTACTTGCTATGGTGGTAGTATACTATTTTGAATATCACTTTTTTATTGCAATGATTTTCAAATACCCAAGGTGAATTCCCACAGAGATTGCCTGGGTGTTGGGGGGCGGGGGGCGGACAGGACATCTGGGGAGACTCTTACGGTTATCTTTTTATTTCACTCATTTTCTACGCTTTCAAATTATAAATTCAAACTGCAATGTCATTCTCCATCCTCTCCCATCTCCTTTAATCTACAAAACAAAAAAATAAAATTTAGATTTCATTACTTGTATTGTGAAATAGCCACAGATAGGACTCCAGGGGTTTATAACTCAAGCCATCAATTCAATCATAAGGACAGTGTAGCTCATTTTATAAAACAAAATATAAGAGAAATTTGGCCACAAAATGGCCAAAGGAGATAACTATTTATATTTGAGCTGCTTTTGACTGAGTCAAAAGTATAAGAGAGGAACATCTAAGATTTGAAATCTGGACAGAAATTTTAATGTTTTAAGCTGCTCACAGCCAACCCAAAACACATTCATTTTAGAAAATAATGTTTAAACTCAAGGAATTTATAATCTATGTATCAATGGTTTCTCTCTTTAGGGCTCACCAAAAAGATATTTAAAATTTTTTTTTTTGCTATAGAATCACATCTGGAAAATATCAACAGAAGCGTTATCAGTTATCGATCCTCCTCATTTGGATATTACAGAGATTAAAGTTATTGTCAGCACACAATTAGCTTTCATTGGAAAAGAATTAATCTTTTTTGACATTTGTTTTCCTCAAGGACAGTCAGAAAAAAGATATATATCATGTTAACGGTGACTCTCAAAGGAAATGATGAAGGAATCTAAATAATGCTACTTTAATTCTGAAATAATAAAAGTTCAAGCAGTGAATGGCTGAATTCACACCTCAACGTTACACCAAATACAAGCTTACAAAAATAAGTTTTCAATTGTGTGAAATCATTACCACACTTACAGAAAACAAAAGAAGCATTTTGCAGAACCATGCTGGTTTTGCTGCTCTTTCTGCTAATTTAGTTTGTGCAGAAGATTCGCTGTGTGGACCACTTGTTCTTCATCGCACTAAACCAACACCTTTAGAAGAAGACAAGACAGCGATGAATTAAGTAGCATGTTTTCGTCTTTCAGATTTCTGCATGGAGATTTCACAGGATTTCATAAGTGAAGTCAATTAAATAACAACTCTAGCTATACAGGAAATATGCAACACATTAATATCTCCATGTAGAAGACATCCATGCACATTTGTTTTCAGTATTTGGAAATTACTGGTGAGAGTAATTCAGTGCCTGTTGTCTTGATAATCTCCTGTCTGTTAAGCAAAAGGAAATGTATACTGCATAATAGCTTTACCACTCTGACCTCAATATGGAGTAAAATGACAGATACCAAGGAAGTAGAAGCCGGCCACTAACACAAGTAAGTGATTTTGATACTTTGGCTCATTCTGGTTTCTGCTCACTTCCCACATCTTGGTCAGCAGATGTGGCTGACTTAGTTAAAACCTGCAATTTCTAGGGTTGAAGATATGAAACAGAGTTTGGGCGTATGAAGAGCCATCTTTGTTCTCATTTCATTAACAATCTCAATAAGAGTCCATTCCCCACACTAACTGTCCTCGGGAAGGGAAGTCAAAAGACCTCGAATAATTTCCACCACTGCACAGCAATGATCCCGCGCTGGCCTGCTTTCTTGTCTGAAACACCTTCTCTGCTTAGATGATAAAGGCAGAGGCGCTGTCTCTTGTGAATCATAGTTTTGGTTTTGCTTCGCCTGCTCTGAAGAGCAAAACCGAACCTTTCAAATCACAATTCCAGGCCTATAAAGACCTCTGATATCACTCAATCAAATCCCTTACTTTTTAGCCAAGGCAACTAAGGCTCAGAGAGGTAAAGTGACTGTCCCGAGATGACCAAGTTGGGGTGAAACCCAGGAGAAATCACCACCCACATCTGCTACTCTCCTGCCATCTTTTCACCCAAGTGTATCCCAACCTCCCCATTTCACAGAAGAAAAAAGAGAACCAGCGCCAACAGGTTTCACTCACTTGGGAGGAGCCAGCAGAGGTTAGATTATCAGGGTGGCTAGCTGAGGCCTTGGGAGCCGCAGGGGGCCTGACCGTGAGGGCACGAACCACAGAATAATCCTTGGTTCATGACGACGGTGGTGGCAGGGAGAGGCAGCAAGCTTTGGCACCCCAGGCAGAACGCTGGGCAGCAGGTGGTGGAGAGAGCTATCAGGGAGAGAAGGTCCCGGCAGAGAGGGAAAATGACGGTAGTGCCAAACAGGAGGATTCCATTGAAATAAAACCGTGTCCACTTGACGTTTGCCTCCAGTCTCAGTCCTAGCCACAAGTGCACTGCAGGTATGTCTAGAGATGCAGAAGCTTAACTTGCCTTTTAAAGTCTCCCTTAATACTTGGTCCTAGGGTCTATAGGAAATAAAAATCCAGAGGCATCCCTAGCCCTCTATGGCCAAGTCATCTGCTAGTACAGTACTTGGATTCATTCTTCTCAGTATTTATCACTCACTGGAATGCTACATAATGATTAGCAGTTTCCACATGTTTAGAATGGAAGGTGTACTGAGCAAGGATCTGTCTCTCTTCCTCATCCCATATCCCCAGTCCTAGCTCAGGGCGTGACACACAGCAGGTGTCCAAAGGAACGAATAGCTAGGGGATCCAGCCACCTGCTCCCACCATGTACTCTCTATTACCCTAGAGGGAACGAGAGGGCCGGTAAGCTCTCCTAGACAGCCCCAGGCATTCCCTTTTAGCAGGAAACTCTATGGCAAAACCAAAATAAAGGATTCCTAATTTATCATAAAATGGAACAAGCAAAAAATCACCTGGGACAAGCATTCTTTTCTGAACTACATTTACTAGAACTTGCAACCCAAAGATGCCAAAGGAATTCACAGGATTGAAAAAAAAGGCTGGGGGCTGGGGGTCAGAGGAGCGGAGTCTCTCATGGGGAGAAAGGTAGAAACTGCTCTTCTGCCATCAAGGGCTGGTCCACTTGGTCAGCACATGGACGCTGTGTGGTCCTTAGATGTCAAGAAGTAGCTTTAGAGATAGACAGATCTGGGCCCAAATGCTAAGCTGGTCACTTAGCTCAATGATCATGGGAAATTATTTAACTTCTCCAATCCTCTATTTTCTAATTTGTACGACAGAGATAACAGTAACTATTTCACAGGGTTGTTATGAGGCTTAAATACAAGAATACATCTAAGCAACTAGTTCAGTGTCTGGCACAAAATGGTAGCCCTATTACTATTATTATATGAACTATTATATGGACTAATAATATGAATTATTATTATATTGGGGTTTTTTTTTGTTTTTTTGTTTTTGCTGAGGAAGATTCGCCCTGAGCTAACATCTGTTTCCAATCTTCCTCTATTTTGTATGTGGGTTGCCGCCACAGCATGGCCACAAGTGGTGTAGGTCCATGCCCAGGAACTGGACGCGGGCCACTGAAGTGGAGGACACTGAACTTAACCACTAGGCCACCAGGGCTGGCCTGAGCTATTGGTATTTTTATCTGATCTCAGATAATACTCAATAATCAAAGTTAATCTCCATCTGCTTTTCTGAACCAGGCATTACTGCTTTATCCCGGGATTACTAGAAGGTCAAGGTGGCAAGTGGGTTTCAGCTCATTTTCCAAGTCAGATGGATATCTAGTGGATGCTTGGGATGCTGGTTGAAATGCATTGTGCTGCGATGGATTGTGACGTTTGCTAAGGGTGTGAAGACAGGCTCGCTGGTTCTAATATTAGAATTGGTAAGCCTCTTCTAGTGTCACAGAGACTAACAGCTATGTTAATATTACATAACAAAGCATAAAGAAATGGAAAGAATGTGCTAAGAGTCAGGAGTTTGGGTCTTAATTTTGATCCAGTCACCACTTCTCCATAAAGTCACTTCCTATTCAAATCCTGTGATTTGCCAATATTGATTTAAAAAATGTAATTAAATATATATATAGCACAGGGCATGGCCTATAGGAAGTCCTTGACAGTTATTTGTTGAGATCATTTGAAAGAAAAATAAAAGCCCAAGACTACCATACAGAAGTGTAACAGTTAAATATTTTCTGTCCTCATTCAAAAAGTTTGACTTTTCCTACCAATGAGGAATAGATTTAAAAGGAGAAAAAAATTACAGTATTTTTGGCACTAAAAGAAAAAAAAATCAGCTCATGCTTAGAGATGCTCCAAGAAAGACAAGGCTGTTGAGAATATGGCAGCTCTTTAATAACCAAGGCACCATTTAAAAATAGCTGGAATTAATTACAGAGCTAATGACCCATTGAAAGGCTTATTTAAATACCAAAGCCAGCACTGAATAATCATGGAAAATATGGCTTAAAAGGGTTTTAGAGAGCAGAAACCAGGAAGAGCAGTTGAAACAAAAAACACATTATCCTAGAACACTAGCTACTTTGGTAAGAAACATTCAGGATGTGACAATCTCAGGGGAGTTCTCAGACTGGGTAAGAGAAGCCACTAGGATCAACAGAAAGACAAGAAGATGACACAGACGGTCACCTGCCTGGAAAAGAAGGGCCTCTATTCATCAGTTGGCCTGAGAAGAGAGCCCTTCACAAACAGCTCCCCTCCACCACCCAGGGGTCCCCCTGCTCCCCATTCCCACCCCCTGCTTTTCTGATGTCCCTACTCGTTTTTAAGGTGCCATAGGATAAAATGAAAATTTCCACCGAGGGGAAAACATATATTTTAATAAGTCTCTGTGGCTATTGTAGAGCTGCATTATCTCCACAAGCTTCCTGTGTCTCAGTCCTCTGTGCCTTGCATCCACACCATCATAAGCCAAAGAGAGGTGATAATCTTCTTCGGCGTGCCCTACTTGCCAGGCGAAAGTGATACCACTGCAGTTCTTAGCTTCTCTCTGTACCAAAATGGCCTTCCGCATGTCAGTACCCTGGGAGCACACCGGGTGGCCAGAGCCAGGGTAGTTTCATTACTTCATTCACGCCCATTTATTAAACGCATTACTCTTACCTTTATTTACTACAGCCAGGAGGGGACGTGCCTTGTAGTTGCCTTGCTACGTTAAAAGTGTAATGGAATCAAAAGGTTGCAAAGCCCTTGAGATCTCAAGGTGGGGATGTGGGGGTGGGAGTGAGGCACTCTTGACATATATTGGTTTCAAGGAGCAAATATAAATTTTAGTATAAATTGCTGCTCACAATAACGCTTTTAAACCAGCAATTATTTATACTGTACTACTCGAGGAAGCCTATAATTATTCCAAAAGTGCTTGCCAACGTCTACCCTGTTTCGTAATTGCCAACACAGCCGTGTTCAAAAGAAGCAGTGGCTATGTTCAAATTCTGTTTGGTGTTAGGTTACTGTTTGAAAGAAGAAATGATTGCACAATGTTGCGATATTCAAGCAGGATGGGCCAATAAAGGGAAAAAAACTTGTCTTGTATTCACTGGTGGGAAGAGAAGGAAGGTGGTGGTCAAAAGGACATTCACGTTGTTTGAAATATTTTTATACTTCTTTTCTAAGAAATATCGTCATCAGTTGGGCAAAATGACTTTAAGGAAACTTTCAAAAAATGTTTCAAGTGGTAGTTATTTGAAAGAAGAATGATAACCCACTGCTCCCTCTTCCCCACTCCTACCTGCCCAGAAAATATTTTTCCACTTCCGGCCTTTATTTCCGACATTCGTAAGTGAACCTGGGGAGCGACTGTGGAACCGCAGCTTACGCATCTCGAAACACCCACCTGCGTACGTCACTTGACTTTGTTGACCTATTTTCTGCTCTTTCTTTCTGTGAAACAAATCTCCCCGACTTGAAAGAGTGGTCCCTCTACTTGTCGATGAAGCACAGACAGCAAAGGGGTTTTTGGGTCTCTCTCATCTTTATTTCACGCTCTCTCTCTTTACAGACCCACCCAATTGTGGACGGGGCAGGCGGTGGGGGGGCGGGAGGGAGGTTCTGTGTTCCCCAACCATCCTCAATGAAATCTACCCTCAAAACTGAAGGTGCTGTGGACAGTTTCATAAATAGAAACGTGAAGGACAATAATCTGGCCTAAGCGACAACTGAATTTAAACCATTTATTTTCACCTCCTCCCAGGCTCCTTCTCTTGTATGAACAGATCACATAAAAGTAGAGAATTAAGGCAGGTTTCTGAAGCTAAGTTTTGCATTACTTATCTAAATATTTCAGGGAAATGTTTTTCTTACTCTGAGAGTCCAGGCTATCTTCTCAGCTCTGTTCATTCTGTAGGTGAAGATGATTGCCACTGAATGCCCCTTACACTTCTGAGAAGGTATGGTGGGCCAAAGTGCCCGCGGGCCATAAGCCAATCAGCATCCCACGAGTCCAGTGGCCACAGATGAGGTTCCCATGCCTGAAAGTTCATGGCTTCCCTTCTCTCTTCATCATTTCAGGTTTCACTGGAGACCCCATCTTTGATTCAAACCTCACTTCCTCATAAAGCCTTCTAAAATGAAGAAAACTTCCAAATTACAATGCATGTTTCCCTTCACTATTCACGTATCCTGTGTGAACTTCCTTATCTTTCTTTTGTGAATGTGTTGCCTCACCATTTTCCCTCCAGGAACACTTATCTGTCCACCCAATTCAATGATAAATGACAAGAAACAGATTTATTGGAGCATATATTTCTGCATCATCCCCAAATGTTTGAACACCCCCAAATGCTTCAACACCAATAAGTACTCAATAAATACTCTTTAAATAGCCAACCCTGACTGTCTGATTTAATCCCCCTGTCACTGGATATGTCTTTTTCTCCTTTCATCCTAAAGAAACTTCTCCTCCTACTATTTGCCTGCAGGAATAATTTCCTGCTACCTGTATTCTTTCTGCCTAGTACTCTGATTCTGTGAAGGTTGAACTTCAAGTTGCTGTGGAAGAATTTGCATTATCCCTCTCTAGTCATACCTAAAATTAACCCAGTTTTTCAAGTAAGATCTAAAATGCACACAGCTATTATGGCTACCTGGGAACTAGAGAGTGGGGCTTTTTGGCCCTAGAAGAGGATGTGTAAGATGACACATGTGGTTTGGCCTTCATTTGGAAGGAGCAGAAATCACAGAGGTCATGGTTACGAGACAGGAAAGGCCAGGGTAGTGAACATTGTGTTTTGGCTAAGTTACTTTGTACTATTATGTAATATGATACAAGCTCAGCTTTGCTGGAGTTTGAATAACTGGAGTCAACTGTTACAAACTTTGGGATGAGAGGATAAACACAGGAAATTCTGTCCTCAGTCCTCCAGTTGGTCAAGCCCCACTGTTGACTGGGAGCACATTCCCTTGGGCTACAAGAGAAACATCTTGCAAATTGGAAACAAATAGAAGGCATTTTGTAGATAGTTCTCTCAAAGAATTCAGCGAAGTAAATTCTCCTCACTGCAGAAACCTTTGTGAACATTACGTATTTTAGAGCATTGCCAGAGCAAACAGCAATGAATGCCTCGTAAGTAATTTGAGATAGCTGAATTTTCAAGTAACTGGAGTTTTATCCAAGTAAGCACATCACAGCAAAGCTTGTAGCTATCGTAAATACTTTTTTAGGGAATATTTCTAAAATCGTGACATATTTCTCTTCTTCTTCGAGTATTTTGAACATAATTTGTTTCTTCTTAATGAAGTGTCATTATAAAACTTATTTTATAAGTTTTACAAATTAGAAGCTTACCAAAAAAGTACAAAATTGTTATATATGCTGTAATGCTCTTAATGCCTTCTAAGATTTATATGATATTTTGCCCCAAAGCTAAATGACGCAGTCTGTTATCCTTTTTATAGTTTTTTTTTCCCTTTGTCAGTAGTTTTTCTTCCATCTCTAGTCATATGCTAGATCTTAGGAGGCCCTCTTCTATGTATAATTAATATTTCATCTTAGAATTAGCTGTGTGCTTGCAACCTAAGCAGATAACCAAACTTGTCAGACGACCTGTGTAAAAATGAAATCTAAATAGGATGTATTGGGTCCACAGGGATTTCCTCTGAGTTAAGTGCATGAGCTTGAACTTTGGGACTCTGTTTCGGCAGCCCAAAGGCCTATCTGCTTACTTCCTACGTTCTCAGATGCTTCCTGATAGAAGAGGTTGCGAGAGGACAGACTCATCATAGGTGAAGTATTGCTGTGGGAGGAAGGCAGAAAAGGTAATTCAAAGACCATGTTCTTCAGATTACCCAGAGAAAGTGTGTGCAGAGTACAACAATCACCTTCCTGTTATTTGCATTGTGGCTTGACAATTACCAAAAGCACATTCAGCGTGAGAAAGTTTCTTGATCGCTTCTTAATGCCTTCAAGTGGGTATGTTTTAAGGAATGGTAAATTGATTTAATATTACTTAAGCAAGACAAATTTTATGCTCCAAAAAAATATTCCAAGCCAAATATATATACTTTATAAATTTTGGCTACTCTTCTTTTCGTTTTTACAGATAGTCCAAATTTACTATAGTTGTGGGGCTGGCCTGGGGGCGTAGTGGTTAAATTCATGCACTTTGTTTTGGCGGCCTGGGATTTGTGGGTTCAGATCTCAGACACAGACATTCACACTGCTCATCAAGCCATGCTGTGGCAGCATCCCACATACAAAATAGAGGAAGATGGGCACAGATGTTAGCTCAGCAACAATCTTCCTCAAGCAAAAAGATGAAGATTGGCAACAGACGTTAGCTGAGGGCCAATCTTCCTCCCCCCACAAAAAATTTTTCTTACTCTAGTGCTTTTTCTTAAGGAAGTAACTTAAGTGATAAGAAGAAGTCTGTAAATGATCAGAATTTATGGTTTTAGGTCGCTTTTAGGCCATGCCGACCAATCATGTATAGTCCATATCTGGCAAAAAAAAAGGTTATCAGAGCAACTTTTTATTATGTTCCCTATGAGACTATTAAATTTAGATCTCTCTAGAGAATTTGGCTCACTTTTTAAGGAGATTTAGGTTGAAAAATTATCATATAGCCACAAAATGCAGTCTGGTTGTGTCTTAAAATATCTATCACTTTAAAAACACTGAGTAACAGGAGTGCTTTTCTAAAATCTTTTTCTTTTCTTTTTTTCCATTTATTTTTGTTTTGAAGAATGCTTTCTGAAACAGTCAAATTCATGTGACATAACCAGGGTCAGCTTGTCCTAGTCACACCCTTAATATTTCATTAACACAGGAACTGAGCTGCCATTCCATTTTTATTATGTTTATGCTTAATAACTGTATTCAAGTGGTTAACCTTCCTCTAATGTGGCTGCTTGGGCAATTTGTGGGTCTGCCCTTAGCAGCAGCTGCTAATATTTAACTGTAATTTTAGGCTAAATTTTTTTTCCTTTTAAAAAGTTACACAGGCCTATTGAACAGAATTTAGAAAATACAGAAAAGCATAAAGAAAAAAATGTATTCATGATCTTCACTCCGGGAGATAGTCAAAGCTTTAAACCTGTACATGTCTGTATACATGCATCTTCGCACACACATGTTGGCAGTGATGTTTTAAAATATAAATGTTTCTATATATGGGAAGTTTTAATTTGTATTTTTTTTGAAAGATTTTATTTTTCCTTTTTCTTCCCAAAGCCCCCCGGTACATAGTTGCATATTTTTAGTTGTGGGTCCTTTTAGTTGTGGCATGTGGGATGCCACCTCAGCACGGCCTGATGAGTGGTGCCATGTCCACACCCAGGATCCGAACCGGCGAAACCCTGGGCCGCCAAAGTGGAGCGCATGAACTTAACCACTCGGCCACAGGGCCAGTCCCTAATTCGTATTTTTTAAATATCAGAAAATGCAAAGTAATTTTAAATAATTGAGAAATAATTGTAATTGTGATGATAAGAAAGTAGTGAAGAAAATTTTAAACTCTTTAACTTTGAAATAAATGCAAGAGCTTCACCTAGTGTGGTAGATCCAGGAAAACTTGAGGAAGATGCTGGAACCACAACATGGCTCCCAACGTTTGGACTCCTTTCCATAATGTAATAGATTCCAAATTGTAAAATACCAATGCATTTTAAAAAGGGTCAAGAAAAATAGAAGGCAAGTGAATATCAATCCAAAACTACATCCATATAAGTTGAAATTCTTCCAAAGTGAACACAGAGTCAGCCTACCAAAGCAAAACCAAAATGACGTGACTATTCCAAGATTCAGACAAAAATCCATTACTGAAACAAACCACAAATATTTGCTTAGCACCTACTATGTGCAAGATTCTGACTATGTAAATACAAGGCATGCCAGTCAACTGTCCAGCCTATTAGGCTTCTTTGCCTAACTAGATACACCTGCAGTCTTCCACATGGGATTCCAGTCCCGTACTGTGGCCAAAGCTCACATTTATTCCAACAGATAGAGGGTAGTAAACAGGCTTTTGAATTAGGTGTCTCACTTCACTTCAAAATGAAGCTACCCCGTGAGTTTGCTTAGGGAATCATGAGATTTCAGCCCTTATGTATGTTTTCAACTATTGTAGGGGTCGAGAACATTGAGGGTCCCTGCCTGCCACTTATGTAGATCTTAGGGAAATTTCCTTGAGCCTCAGTTTCTTCATTTGTAGCACGGGGATCTTCCCACTCACCTCACCTCACCTCACAGGGTTCTAAAAACAAAAGGAGATAGTTCAGTGCTTGGGGGAGGGGGTATGCTCAGTAAATGGTGGCTCTTATTGTGTACCCCAAAGAGTCTAGTAGGAAACTGGCTCCCCAAAGGCTCAAACCATGGCTTTTCCTGTGTGGCTACATCATAGACATTGTTTATCAGATGACACAGGTTCTAGTGCACTGCGGTTCATTCTTAGTGGTCGCTAGGAAATTTGTTCCAATACGGCAAGTGCACACACAGGCAACAAGGGCCTATGTATTTACTGAACAGCAAACACAGCACTCAGCATTGCATGGAACACTCTCACACTAGTCCGTGGGTCTGGATCCAGCTTTCACCTTTCTCTCTCATGTACAGCCTTCCACAGGCCTCCTAACTGGAGTATGCTTGTCACCACACACTTCTTTCCTTTAGTCTGTGAGTTGAATGTCCAGACAAAGAATCCAACGTCTGAGAAATATGCATGCTTACCATCGGTATAGAGCACAGCTGTGGAGACACAGCTGAGAGGGTCTGTGGTGGACACCTGAATTCAAATCTCAGGTCACACTGCTGTGTGATCTTGTGCAAGCACTTGAACCTCTCTGATCCTCGCTTCCCCTCATCTGTAAGAGGGATAACAACAGTCCCTATTTATAGAGCTGTTGAAAGTTCGATGTACACCTGCATGTCAACTGCTTAGCCCAGATTCGATACATGTCAGCTTCTGTTGTTATTGTTGCTGATTTTATCCTGATGGGGTGCCCTTCACATTTGGCTCACCAAATAAGACCTTCTGGAGCTGTTTTTTAACTCGTAGTCATGACAACTTGGGGAGAACCACACATACTCTCTCATCTAGTTACTCTTACCTTCACTTATGAGAGAGCTGGCCAGGGCTAGGGGTACAACTGAGGGCCGCAAAATACCGTCTTCCTGTGTTCAAGCCTCATGGGCTGTAACAGAGCCGATCTTTCAGTCTGATCAGGATACTTCTCTAACCATGAAAGACGGGGGCCCTCGACAAGTCATCTTTGACTTGTCCAAGTTTCAACAAGTTTCTTGTTCAAATATATTTGGGGGATGGGGGACCAGAAAGAATTCTAGATTAAAACTATTTTCACAATGTAAAATAATGATTATTCTAAGAACATTATATGAGAGCATAAAAATATTGATATTTAAATAGCTCAACACCCTAGTAACACCTGAGTTTAAACCCTGTACCCAGTGCAATAATAGCATCATTATACATTTTTGCTTCCCTCTTTGTGCCTTTAGATTCAATGCCATAACCAACTGCTTACAAACTGCTATGGGCCCTCAATGCCCTCCCATGAGCTCAGCGAATACTATCTGTTGTGTTCCACCAGTATCTCAGCGAAAAGATAGAGTGTTCCGGAAACCTCAGTTTCTGCATTCCTCCATCAGAGCTTTGAAGAAGAACATTGTCTTCTTTTCATGTGGGCTGCTTTCAAGGGACAATAGAGGTTTAACAGAGGACAACACAATCGGATTTAGATAAAATTGGTGTATTCCCAAGAATTCCTCTATAAAGGTAAATTCCACAGACAAGACATTGACTTTTCTTCACTTTTTTTTAGTTTTAAAGGAGCCGTTTCTTGTAACCAGAAGCTCAAATCTTGTTGCTGTTCAAACAGTGTTGGTTTCAGACAGTGGCAGAGGTGGTAAAAATAATTCCACAAATGTGACTCACGGTGTGCACGTTCTCTGTAGTCTATTTTTATGTATTCATTAGCAGAAGCATTGGAATATCTCATTGCTAAATGAGATAAATTGCATTTGTCCAATATCTTCCCATTTATATCACATTTATATTCAGCCTCAGCCTAAACCTATGTTATTCAACAACCAACTCTGTCTCATTCATAACAAATTTTCTCCAAGTGGATCTGTTTCATGTTAAAATTAGTGATAAAGGTAGTTTTTTAATGGGATAGGCAGCAGGCAACAGCAACTTCTGAAAGTATAATCTAATGGGGATAACATAATTATTAGCTATATCACCTACATAGAATGAAGATTATAATAAAACTCAATTTGGCTCAAACATATATACCTACCACCCCTGTTTTTAAATAAATTAGCTAATTATGATGTGACCTGAATTGAGAAAGTCAACATACCCCCTTGAACCACTCAAACATTTAAGGAAAATGAATTGTCCTTGGGCTCAGGTCAGGTGTTTGATGAATTTATAAATGTCACTTGCCTCCTGGCTTAAAAACAGAAGTTAATTCTGATACAAGTTTCTTGCCCACCTACCCCTTTGATGTTCGTAAATTATTAAGTAAGCATTTGGGTAATAGGATGCAAAGTTAATAACAGAGGTCTATGATTAACATACACTCATATGTGCACTCTAAAAATAGGGTACCAGGGAAAGTCTTCTTATTAGGCAATGTGATCAAGAATTAATTGGTTAATGTCTATATAGCCCAACTATATATAAATAAAATATGTGATTATTATAATTATGGAGAGCACAGTTCAAAATCCACTTCAAGTTCAAAGAATAGTAATTTATATAAGTATAGATGCAAATATTTAACTGTGTAAAAATACTTAATTTAATGCTATTCCAAATGTTAAGTATTACTCATTTCTCAAATTTTACTTTTTCTTTCTTAGTCAGAGTTCTTAGATGATGCAAAAAAGTCATGATTCCCTTATTGTCATTAATAATGTTATTTATTTATTTTTTGCTGAGGAAGATTAGCCCTGAGCTAACATCTGTTGCCAATCTTCCGCTTTTATTTTTTTTGCTTGAGGAAGAATAGCTCTCAGCTTACATCTGTGCCAATCTTCCTCTACTTTTTTTATATGTGGGTCACCGCCACAGTGTGGCTGACAAGTGGTATAGGTCCACACCTGGGATCCGAACTCATGAACCCAGGCTGGTGAAGCGAAGCACGCCAAACTTTAACCACTACGCCATGGGGCTGACACCAACATTATTTTAATATTATTTTAACTTTTTGGGAAAATTTGGTCATAAGAAGAGAAGAGAGAAAATTTGGCGTTACATGCAGAAATTGCCAGGTTGATTATAGTGCATACTGGTAGATGGTTAAGGATAAGGTGATTTAAACTTACTGAAAGTTAAGTTTCCATGGAAGAGACAGCGATAAATAAAGTTGGGTTCCTAGCCTCCAAGTCCTATACTTGAGCCAGGGGAGATGACTAGATGAATACACGGTAAGTTGTAAAGATCACAATAACATAATACCAATCCCGATATTTTTGAGGGAATTCAGGAAGATCATTTGCCATTTGATCTGGGCCGTGAGGAATGAATATCACAGTTCAATAGGCAGTCAAAGTTGAGAGGGGAGTGAGGGAAAGCCAGGCAGAGGTCCCAGCACGAGCATGCATGGTATGTTCAAAGGGAGGCTCGCTGGGTCTCAAAGGATGGGTGGAGAGGAGCAAATGGATGGAAAGTAGGTAGCTAGGTTGGGAAGACCTACTCTTAAAGGGTCTTGTACTCTGCTAAGGAGTTTGGACTTGTTTTCTAAGTCACATAAAGTTTTTGGGATGCGGGTTGGGGGGACTATTCAGATCCATGTATTATTAGACCAGAGATTATCTAGATGTCTCATCTATCAAGGATGTCTCATTTCCCCAATGTTCAACCAAACAAAGCTCAGGAGTTTTTAAATTTGTTTCTAACAATTAATAACCAGGGAATTTCACATTAAAGTTCATATTTCCAGCTTCTCTTAGAAAATCAAAAGACCTGGCAATGGTGGGTCACTGTTCTAAATGGTAACAGTTGGTCAGAGCCAAGGGAGGTGGCTCCCTCCAGATGGCATATGTGCTGTCCAGTGGTCCAGGTGCCTCTTCTATCTGCCACACTCATATCACCTGCCTCAGGGCACTAAGCATTTGGGTTTGGATGCCTTCTCTTTTAAAGAGACGTCCTCTTTCACCGGCAAGACTCTTTCTAATGCATCACTTTCTCCATTTTTTTGTCCGTCATGTCAATGAGGTTTCCCATTTGTTCCTTTATTTAAAAGTGAAGGTAAGTACTTTTAAATAAAATCTATTTGGGTTAGAAATGCAGGAGTCATGTGTGAGGGGCTCATTATGAACATGAGGTAAAGAACATGCTCTCTGGCAGGATTCTCAACCTCAGCACTATTGACATTTTGGGCTGGATAATTCTTTAGAGTGTGTGTGTGTGTGTGTGTGTGTGTGAGGTAGGGGGAGGGGGTGCTATCCTGGGCACTGTAGAATGTTTAGCAGCATCCCTGGCCTCTACTCACTGGACGTTAGTAGCACTCCCAGCTGTGGTCATCAAAAATGTCTCCAGACATTGACGTATGTCCCCTGGAGGTCAAAATCGGCCCCTGTTGAGAACTACTGCTCTATGGGGACAAGGGTTTCCAGGAAGATAAGCTCTGGGTAGGAGTGATGCTCTGCTGGAAAATAGACAGGTTGATGCCTTATACCTCCTGCTGTCACTTCTGCCTCTGTGTACCCTTCCATTCTTTCAGAGACAAAGGTGGCTCCAGCCACGGGGAGGTGGAAGAGCCAGGCAGCCTTAGCTAGTGAAGCCAAAAGAGGCCCCAAGGGCCTCTCCTACCTGTGAGAAACTTCAAACATCTCCACCAGGCGGCACAGCAATGAAGGCTGCTCTTTCTATGCTCCCTGTTACTGATGTAGAGGAGGGAAAGAAGACAAGAACTTACATGATTTACACCCAAGACCCAAACTTCCCCATTCACACACCCAGGCCAAGTGTGGTGTCAGAATGCCTCTAAGGACAGAAGAAGCCTCTTCTCCCCAACAAGGCAGTGGTGAGGTCCTGTCTGGGTGTCCCAGGGGGAGAGCAGGACCTGCTGCTGCTAACACCCGGGAGCTTGGAAGCAGGCCAGCCACAGATCTCGGAATAAATACATCAGACCATGTTCCAGGGCTTCCCAGACCTCCTCTCTAAGGCCTCTGACGCAGAGCTCACTCATCTGAGAGCTTCTTTCATTTTTCCTGTCATATAAGTTTATCTTCAATCCATGCATTAGTACTAAATTATCAAACCATGAGAATGATTTTCTGTTTTTCTAGTATAAGTGAAAAAGACGAGTTTCTTTTGTGGGGGAGGAGCAGGCAGTTGTGGAATGACAAAGCCAGGAAGTAGATAAAAGTTGACTGAAGAGTTTTGATATTTTTCTTATGGATTTTGGGTTGGATTGATTTTGAGCTAAGAAAAAAAATATCAAGATTATGGCATTTCCTGGAGTCTAAAATAGATAGGCTGATGATATGACTTACAAAATCATATTTTTGTGGTTAGCATCTTTTCACACTTCTTTCTTCTGGCATATAGAATCGAATCATTTCTCTGTGGTGAGAGGTATTATGTATAGAAATTGGTTGAATTAAATTAATCAATGAAAGTGGCTTGTTCATTTTGTACCCCTTCTCAAAAGAAACTAAAGCTCCGTTTTTACAGAATCCAAGTCTTCTGAATGATGCTTAGCAAACATGTAGGAGATGCTCAATATGGTTTAACTAATGACAATAATGATTCTGGTCCTCCCCTTAATTTGGGGGAGAAGTGGTGGTTAAAAGTGAAAATAGGACAACAGCAAAGAAAAATGACAATTGGTCCCCTCCTTCACTAAATAACGAGTAAATGAAATAGCAGTCACCCCCCAAAACAGAGATTGTGTTTACAGTAATGACAGCTCAAAAGGATAAGCTGGCCTGACAAGGGAAGATGAACAATACTGGCTAAAAGAGGGACAAGGACAAGGAGGGTTTTGAGTAAGTTAAACCTACTGGTGACAAAGAAGAGACAGAGAGCAGGGCTGGGCAGCTGAAGCATCCTTTTATTCACAAATCAATGGAAGCTCTTCAAGCCAATATGGTTTGATTTAGCAGATATTAACCACAGCTAAAGTGATGCAAATACGTCAGCGAAAGGAGAGCAAGATAAACAGGAGAAACCCACACTGGCTAGAAAAGAAGAGAGAACAGAGACTGACATTTAAAGACCAGATTAAAAGGATAGAAAAGAGTAAGATGATGTGAGCATGACATCCTTAGACAGAAGGGAGGTGAAGGGGACAGATCCAATGATCCCTCTGCTTGTTAGACTCAGAGAAAAGAGAGAAGATCATGGATCACAGGCCACACAAATAGACCACAGGCACTTAGTAAATATTTGTTAAACAACTAAATATACACAAAAAAGTTCCCTCCTTTCTGGATATGATGACAAAGATTTTATATGGTATCATATTAAGCTTTTGCCTTTTGGAGAGGCTAAAATCATGGACAGCTTTAACAAAGACTTTAGCTGTCTATTTAGAGAAATTTCCCTCGGCCTCATCTTGTACCCTTGACGCTGGTCCTGTTACAGATTCAATTAGGGGGTCATGCTACAGTAGTGGGAGCACTGGACTGAGAGTCAAGAGACCGGGGCTCCAAAATTGGCTTTGCTGTGAAGTGTGTGATGCTGGGCCAGCCACTTAACCTTTCCGAGTTTCTGTTTCCTCTGGAGTAACAGGAATGGCCTGGACTAGATAACACTCAGAACCCTCTCAGGCTCCTGTTCATGCACAGAAGTGCATTACCACATTAATCACGTATTTCCCTCTGTTTCTGTCCTGCCTCATATGCCCAGAGTTGAATGGCAGATAAAAGTTCTTTTTTTCCCCTCTCCTCATTTTGCCTGCTAGTGGCTTGTCAACAGTACTTTATATAATCAATTCTGGAAATGTTTACCCATCTGTATTATCTGAGGGTTGTTATTTACTGTTCCTACTATTTTTTTCCTTGGGAGTGGGGAGGAATCTCAATGTGTCTCTCGCAGGGAGACCACAGCAAACAACAAGGATAGATTTTCACAACGCTCAGCGTGAAGGGACACCGTTCTGTCGGCTTCTCTGACACAGTTTGAATTCATTGTGATGGTATATTTGAAGTGGTTTCCTGTGTTTTTCTGTGCCTTTAAAGACTAAGTTAAAACTCGGGTGCATATGGGTCTTCTTTTGTGCTGTTACTCTTAGCTGGAATTAGTTTTTTTCCCTTTTCTGTGAAAACACACATAATCAGGCAATCAGAACTTCTGATAAAAATGTATGGCCTAGTGACTAAAGAGTTAAAGAGGGTTAACACCTTGCTGACAGCCCTTTTTGATATAATAATATTACACATAAACTCTTAGCAGCCCTCTCAGAGGAAGCATGAGCAGTGGGACAATTGTGGCAGAGGAGAAGGATTCTCTGATTCTAGCCGTTAACCTGCCACTAACTTACCCTGGGCAAGGCATTTAATTTCCCAACTACCTGATTTGTAAAGTAAATGGATTGGACTAGATGACTTCTAAAGTGGCTTCTAGGTCTAATATTCTAGAAAATGCCCAACTAGCTAAGGAACTGTTATTTTTAGCTATGTTGCCTTCCATGACAAAACTTCTGCTCCCAACTGAGGAGTTATCAAAATTCACTCATCAGAACACCATGCCAACACACAAATTGACCTCGCCACTTTTATGTTACCTCATTAAAAAGTAATACTCCATGCAAAAGTGCAGAGCATGAGGGTGATTTATACCAAAAGAACAATATCCCAACTTGAATGTACCAGAGCATTCTGCAGGGGTCATAAATTCCAGCACTCCGAGATGGGAGAGGGAGACCTGGCCTCTACGTTCTGTGCATGAGATTACACAAGTCTGCAGAAAGGATGGGTAAACTCCTCTGTTCCTCAACATGGGAGATTTGAATTTCAGGGCTTTAAAATGACATAGCAAAGTTAAGTAGCTGTAAATGTAGAAAGCAGCTCAGTAAGTGGGTATAAAGTGGATTCGCTGGTTGGAAAGATACTGTGCTGCATTTCACATGGCCAAAATAGGACAAGGAGGGGGGAGTGACTTAGAAAGTTGTATGTCAAGGGGAAGAACCCACAAGAAACCAATCACAAATGAGCATGATACCTCATATTTGCACAATCTTCCACAACTTTCCCAAACACTTGAATAATTTGGGCAAACCCAACCACAAGAAATGTACTCATAACTCAAAGAGCTTAAGAAGCCCACAGCTCTTACAGAGAGCTGGATGGTCCTGCCTTTATCATTGGTAGCCAGACAAGAATGGTGGCATTTCAGTCATACTCCCTCCCACTGTTTTAAAAACTCTATAAACAATACTGATAAGAAAACTACATTATATGAAGTACTTATTGATGGGCCAGGCACCTCAAATGTATTATCTCATCTAATCCTCCAAACGATCCACTGACGGCGATGCCATTATTATCCTCACTGGCAGATGAGAGCTGAGTGAGTTAAGCAACTGGTCCTGTGGTGAGGAAGTCCGATCACCTCTGTTCTGGATACACCAGCCAAGTGTTTATCTTCAATACATGAAGGAGAAACAAGCTGAAAGGCAGTTGGCAGTGATATTTACTTCTTCATGGTTTGGGCATATGTCCTGACTAATGTGTAGTCAATTACCAGGCATATCTTTTCATAAACGCGTGCTGCAGCCACTCGAACTCAAACGACGATCTTCAATGTAATAATTACACTGGCTGTGACACGAGCCTGGCTGAGAGCGTATTTTATTTTAACAAGCTTGAGTAAGTGCATGAGTGTGGGCTGAGCTTTTTGCTCCATAGTCGATACTTGAAAGCTGGCTCCAACCTTTAATTTAAGCATTCGCTTGTAGCATGAACACGGCTACAGGGTTTCTAGTATCAAAGACACTCTCCTCCATCCTTTCATGGCCCTGCTTCTGTAAGCAGCGTGATTGAACTGCAGCACCACAGAAACTTGTTTTCCCTCCTCCTGGCAGCACAAGCCAAAACACTACTGCCCCCATTCATCTTAGCGACATCATAATGAAGTCCCTGAATCAATTTATAACAGGCAAAGCGCAAAAATCCATTGAAGGAGTCCTGTGGCGGACGCCTTTCATACATCTCTCAACAGCACACAAGAGGCAAAGTGTCCTCACAGAAACCCAAGTCACACCATCGAAGGTCTTTTGCTACGTCTAAAACGCTTCCCCCTCACCCGCCGAAATGATTAAGGGAAAGGAAGACACTGAGAACATCTGATTGTTCCTAATGATTCCATGTGCCTTAAAAATGTTTGGCAACCTCCCTCAGTGGCTTCCCACCACCTTGAGTATAGAGAACAACTCCTTTAGAATGAGAGCCAGGGCCTTTCATGGTCGGAACCCCACGGGCCTCCTCAAGCTGCCTCATCTCCTGCAGTCCCTATAGGCCACATGGAACTACTTGCTGTCCCCAAACTCACCTCATTTGCTGTCTAGTCTTTGAGAATTTTCACAAGCTCTACCCTGCGTTGGGAATAGCTTCCTTCGCTTCAAAGTTCAGCTAAGGCTTCACTTCCTCCAAAAAGCTGTTCCTAACCCCGCAGTCTGAACAGAGCTCCTCCTCTGTGCTGCCATCGTATCCTCCATTATTCTAATCGGGTACGTACACTGTGTCATGATTTTATTCCCACCTCAGGTCCCCAGCGGCCTGTGAGCTCCTTGAAGGCAGGGACTATATCTTTTCATCTTTCTGGTTCTAGCACCTTGTACGGTGTCTGGCACACAGAAGATATTCAATGAATGTCTGTGTGTATTTCACTCATTCCCACTCCATTGAAGTCTTCTGAAAGAGCTCCCAACCCCCTATTTGCACAATGACCCAATCCCAGAGTTGGGAGCAATGTATTTTTGTGAGACTCCCATGGTGCTGTGCTGTTGGGTCGGAAGAGCAAGGAGGTCAGAAATGTGGCCTTGGGAGTCAGTCAAGCTTGGCCTCTCATTGCAGCTATGTGCTAGCTCTGTGACCCTGGACCGCTGGCTCTGCCTCTCTGAGTCTAGATTCCTCCTCTGTAAAAAGAGGGATCAAAGGCTCATGGGAGTGTTAAATGTGGTAATCCATTTCACAGTGCTTGGCACAAAGGAAGTGCTTTGAAAATGACAGGCTTAGAACATGTATGAGTGCTTAGGGTGGCAGGGCTTGGATACTGCAGAATTAGAAACCTCTTATGTTATATGATGAGAAATATCCACCAAGTGCCCCTTCCATCAGCCCCCATCTCACCAGATCACATAACTCAGGTCTTTGGGCATCGGCAAAGGCTCCTGTTAAAATGCCAACGTGTGCCAGCCGAGGTAAGACTGGATGCAGTCAGTACTGCGACTTCAAACTTGTGTACAGGATGTGTTCCATCCCTCATGTGAACATGATGACAACGCTATGAATCACAACACTTACTCAGTGTCTACTATGTGCTAAGTGCCTGTTACAGGTGAAAATTGTAGAAAGCGCCTCCTATGGTGTTACTTCCTACTTTCCAAAACCCCTGTGAGGTCAATATTATTACTATTATTTTTATTTTACAGTTGATAAAACAGAAGTTTAGAGAGGTTATGTGACTTGCCCAAGGTTCCTTGGCTAGTATGTAGCATTTCTTGGACATAAACCTTACATTTGGGAAAATTTCCAAACCCATACATGCTCTTGTTCCTATGCCAAATTTCTTATGTTTCTTACTGCTCATTTTTCTCATGTCACCTGGAAGAGCCAAGAAAGAATGAGACAGAAGACTGGAAAACTGAGTTTGAGGAGATGGAAGACGAGGTGGTCTGGAGAGATGAACTATTTGATCTTTACGTGGTAGGGGGACCACTCTCCCCTTGGCTGCTAAGCCAGGAGACCCCTGAGAGCACTAAGAAAGGAGACGGTGGACTCTGAAAAACAGAGCCAGTTTGCCTGAGGCCATCCTCACCTACGGCCAGAACCTTTAGCAAACAGCTAAAATGTGCAAAGAAACCATTAAGTCTTGGAGTATTTCCTGTTCCTATAACAACACCACCATGTTTTCTGATGCACTTTCTCCTTCCCACCTTCCTCACAGGGCATTCGAATGTCAATGTTAAAACAAAAAATGAAAAAATAAAAATGTAAAGAAACATAAAGGTTGCTATCAGTTCTTTCTGATGTAGAGTTACAGCTTTGTACACGTAGTTGAGGTATATAAATGTCCTTAGTTTCCCTTTTGTAAGGTCGTAGATTCAATTTCATGTTTGTGAAGTGGTGGTACAAAGGAATTGAGAATAAACAAAATGTTTGTTAAACGACAGTGAAAAATTCCAAAGCCTTGAGTCTAGAGAATATTTTCAGTACTGCGAGTGAATTATTTACCAAAAAAGTACCCGAATGTCCCGTCTTTTAGTGAGCTTTTATTGAAGTGCAACATACATCCAGAAACAGGTCCAAATCATACATGTAAGCTTGATGAAATTTCAGAGTGAACACTCTCAGATCGAGATTAAAAAAATGCCTTTGGGTTTTTTTAATAGTTTTTTATGCCTGGGTCAAAACCACTGAATAATGCAAAACGTAATGTATAAAATTATTATTTTAAGTTTAGTCAGCAGGAAAAGGCTAGAAATTTAATAAAATACACTTCTTCCTAAAAAGAGATATTTTACTTCAGAGGATAACTGTTTTGGAAATTGGAGGAGGTTTTGTTCTCATTTTATCCATGAACAGGCACGTAGTTAGTTCTCCAGCCCTTTTGGCAGAGGGGGAGATCTCTGCCTTCCCAAAAGCCTTTCGAAGGAGACAGGACGCTCTCTTCGTTCCCTTTGTTTCCTTTCTCTCCCATCCTTCCCCCACATCATCACTGCGAGCTGTCTGAAACAAGGCCATCTCCCTCTCCTTAGCCCTCCTCGTTCTGAGCAGACCCACAGAGGGAATGAGGTGCTTTCTCTCATGGCCAGGCTAGCTGTGGGCCATTATACAACCTCTGTTTACACAGCGAGTGTGCTTCAGCCTCTACGTTTAACTGGCTGATAAAACCCCTCCATACTCTGAGACTGACCTCGCTCTTGGGGCACTAACTCTTCTCTTACCTACAAGAGTCAAGAGCAAGACCCTGGAAAAGCACAGGTGAAACCCTCTTGCTCCCACTCAACTGACAGCCTGTTGATAGGAAACCAAGTGGAACCAAGACCTGCATGCTCCCGATTCGATCATAACAAAGAGGCCGATGGCCCAGCTACAAAGGGCCACGTGAATGTCCTAGATGTTAGATGCCAACAAAGCGATTACAAAATTAAGAACAAGTATTTGGGCATTGCTTTCTTACTGCACGCTATTTTTCACAAGAAATTTCAGGGAAGGTTGGCCCTTCACACATTTAATTAGTGTAATGGAACTGATTCTGCCAAGCACATCCGAAGTGAGTAGAAGGCTCAGCCTTCTTGTCAAGCTCTAGGTGCCAACCGGTTTTATCTGGGCAGAACTCTTTCCTCCTGGAGAAGGTCTGAGGGTGTGTGAATGATGTATCTCGGATGGACGTCTCCATCACTTTTGAGGTGGCATGACCTGCAGGGCTTTCCATCACTACACACAGTAATAAAATTCCCCAAAGCGCCAACATTAGTGGAAAATCTCACATCTACCAGCAATTGGGATATCTCTGGAAATGGCACTAATTGCACAAAATATTTCTTCCTTGGTGCAAGTACAAACGGAAAAGACAAATAGCAGTAATTTACTACTATTTTTGCTACTGTAGGTTGCAGATGATTAAAGATAAATTGTAAAGCCTCCGTAAAGCACAATTTTTACCAAATCTCTGTTGTGTTAAAAAAGAAAATAACAAAAACCCTGAAAATGTAACATCAGCAATGATTCTGGTCTTGCATGGCCATTAAAGATAAAGACATTATAAAGAAAATGGGGATTAGAAAATTTGTCCTTGAATTCATGTTTGAAAGTGCTTTAATATATAATTCATGGCTTATCTGATAAATTTGTCTAAATTGAAAGCCCCTTCTATTGTTCACTCGTGCTTTGTCACAAAAGCTTCTGACTGTCTCCTAACGTGAATCACAGGGCAGTGGTTCTCAGACTTTCTGCGGTCTGAATCCTTTTATGCTCTTAAAAGCCCCAAAGAGCTTTTGTTCATGTAGGTTACATATCAATAATTACTGTAAAAGAAATTAAAACTCAGAACATTTGAAAATATTTATTTATAATTTGAAAATAACAGTAATAAACTCATTATCTATTAACATAAGGTATTTTAATGAAAAATAAATACAGTTTCCAAAACAAAAGAAGTAAGACGAGTACCATTATTTCACATTTCTGCAAAGCTCTTTAACCTCTAGCTTAACAAAAGACAGAGAGATTCTCATCGCTTCATCTGCATTTAATTTGTTGTGTTCTCTGAGTTGAAGCGTGTGAAGAAAATCTGGCCTCCTACTGACACGTAGCTAGAAGACGGAGGAGTATTTTAATAGCCTTTTCAGATGATTGTGGATATTCATCTTT